>NW_003548175.1:2806-5514 GCF_000090795.2 Amphimedon queenslandica | reverse complement strand
GGTAGAGGAAAGACTTTGTTGTATTTTCTTTATAAAACCATCAGATCTAAGAGATAAGTTGCGTCATTATGTTGCAGCATCTAAAGATATTACTCCTCAGTATAGCACATTAGTGGGAAATTTTGTGTATCAAACTTAGAAAGTTACAAGAACCTCAAACCAGAGTTTCTGCACTACAGTTGACATTTGAAGGGAAACTTATGACTTTGGAATTTCTTTTACATACGACCTGTTAAATTTATTCCAATAATCATTGAGAGTAGCATGATATTAGAGATGGTTATGATATAAGATAAAATAAGCCCCACATTATTATGAACAGGACAAACACAAAAATTGTTACATGACGTTTCTTGTTTATGTATTCAATACATTATCCATGTACAGGTGTTATCATAGACCACACATTTGAAGTCCTTAAAAAGTTCTGAATAGAAAAGATATGTTGTGGAGATCTCCAACATATTGCTACAGAAGTGTGACATAGGCCTTTGGGCCATCGCAGCAAGCATAGCAAATTGTGCTTCAATTTTAGTAGCTGCACAGTCTAAAGTCGTAATCAAATATTTTAAGAAAAGTCAGACTTATTAAAGTGTCACATAGCCAATCAATTGCTGAAGGTAGTTTAACACCAATTTCTGCCTTTTTCATGCAAACAAGATGCTTTAGAAGACTTTAGACTTTAATTGGTGTAGCACTAAGAATTTTGTAGAGCTGCGGTAAATCTAAAGGTAATGTTGCAAAGTCCTGTCAGAGGTGTGTGCAGCAATTTGTATAACGCTATGGGCGTATTTAGAATTTGGAAGAGATGGGTGTTGAGCGGTACGCAAAGTGCACCACGATTTTGACCACACCACTTTTCTTTGCGCACAAAATGGGCATGTATTCTAATATGATGTTACGCCAATGGAGTAATTAGACAATTTGACCTTGGATGTGATCGTGACCATGGTAATTTTTTTAGCTTAAAATATCTAAGAGCTAGTAACTCAAAGCATGAGACATCTGCAGCCTTCTGGGATGCCTACAGGCAAACTCATCTATAGCAGATTGGAGAACCACTTCAATATCCCTAATAACAAGGAGAAGAGTCAGGTTTGTGAGCCTAGTAGTTGTCATTGAGGAGGGAATAGATGTTTTTGTCCTCTTTAGGCTACAAAATGATCGTTCTGCTGAACAGGTCGTGACAGGTAGTGTTGCCAAAATTGTCAGAAGAACTTTGATGTTAGGATACATTTCACTTGTCTTTAGGAAGTGTACTTTTAGGCCGGTCTGGAAGACCGGCATTTCCATAGTTCGTAGAATGCTACTGCCACTTATCTTTCCATGTTTCTATGTCAGTGGTAAAACATTCTGGAGATGAAAGGTCTTCTTTGTACATCTCTGCTAGTTTAATACAGCTTTCTTCAAATCAATCAGAGGACATAGAAATCATTGCTGAAGGTATGCGGCAAAGACCAAGTAATGCTGTTTTGTGGAGCCTAGTTGTCATTTCAGCAAGAAGATGATCGACAATTGGTATGGAGATAGTGCGTAGATAGTACTGTGATTGTGAGTAAGCAGGAACATTGCTACATTATGTTTGACGACGACATATGCGGTAACTATTGCTGCTATAGTACATTGCTTCTCTATACTACTGTACCATTTAGAGTTGTACCTTTTGATGATGTTCAGGATAGTTGTCACTAATACATCATTCTCTTTCACTGGATTGATGATGTCAATGGTTTTACCGTGCAAGAAAACTGTTAATGAGTGAAGATATTGGAGACAGGAGTTAGTGATTACAAGGGGAGAAAGAAAATCTGATGTGCTGATAGCTACTTGGAGACCATGAGCATCAGTGACATAGTCTGCTGTCAATAATTGTGGTCTATGGTATCTAAGCAACTTTATGTTAACTCATAGAGTGATAAAAAATGGATAATGCATCAAGTCGTTAAATCCAATGAGTACGACAAAGATCTTTCAGCGTACGAACACTAGATTCAGGTTAAGTGGTGGAAATAGCTTGTTTTAATTCTTGTTGTCTCTTTGGGTGAGAATCAAAGAACTGGTAAATTTAAAAAATGATGTTCATCATATTATGGATACAGGCTACTTCAAGTGATTTCACAGCAGCTAAGTTGAGGCAGTGAGAAGCGCAATGGAGATAAAGAGCCTGAGGATAATCATGGCTTATGATAGCAGCTGTTCCATTAACTGAACCAGTCATAGTCCCTGCTACGTCATAAGCCTGTCCTCTCAGATAAAAAAGATCAAGGCCAAAGCTTCTGAGAGTTGTGGTGATCTTCTCAGCTATATTTCTTCCTCTTATACCACTGTGACACTCAAAAAATCCCAGTAAATCTTCACGAATAATACAAGACTCACTATCCCAATATCTCACATAAAAGCTTATTATCTCTTCATTAGACACATCTGTCACTTCATCAGCTATAATTGAGAACCATTTAGCTGCTTGTACCTTCCTTATAATCTTGTTACGTATATGATTAGAGACAACATCAATTATCTGGTTCTGAATTACTGAAAATGTGTATGTAGCGTTTTGAGCAGCTTTTGTAAGATGGTCTTTAAGCAATGTATCACCAGATTTAATCCGAAACTGAAGGAGAGCTAGAAAAGTACCATGATTATGCCACCCAGTAATATCCTTCTCAAGATCAGTGATATTATCACGGTGGCCACGCAGATGAATATTT
>NW_003548175.1:0-2796 GCF_000090795.2 Amphimedon queenslandica | reverse complement strand
AAAGATGGACATTAACTTCTGGCAATTAACACCTACTTGATCAGCAACAGCACGATTAAGAATTGATGTTATGGCTGGTTGTTGATTACTCATCACTTTCATGAACTTATCTGATTTCACGACAGAAGCTTGGTGATGGTCTTTCTTGATGTGTTTTCGTATAATCTCCAGGGCCTTTTTAAAATTGATAAGAGGCTTACTGAAAAGGATTCCTGGTTCTGAACAGGGACGTAGCTGGACTTTGAGTCACAGTAAGGCAAGAAGACAAAATGGCGCGCAAAGCGCGCTGCGATTTTGGCCACACCCTTTTTACGTAACAAAATGAAGGCAATTTTTTTTATGTGAAAAAGCCAAAGCTAATAAAAAGAAGAATAGGAAATTGAACAGAATTAAATAATATAAAGATAATGAGACTAATCGAATAAATTAATAAATCAGAATTAAAATTCACAGTCCAAATAAAATTTTATGTAAGGAATTGAGGTTGATTGTTTTACTTTAGTTGGGAGGGAGTTCCAGAGTTTTATAGTTGAGAGAAGGAACGAATGTAGATAGGAGGATGTACGGCAAAATGGGATGGCATAGTTTTGAGGACAATAATGACGGAGACATTGGAGGAGTGGGAGGGTTTTCAGTCAAATGAAGGGTAGAGTGAATGAGACCGTTATTTTTTAAAAAACATCATGATCTTAGCTCTTTGTCGACAGTGTGCCAAGGTTTTTAAGTTGAGATAGGAGAGAAGATCAATGTAGGGGTGGACCAAGATTTTAGGATCATTTTCAGAGCAAAGTGCTGTACTGATTCTAATGATGAGGAAAGAGAGGTTGAGGCAGGATCCCAGATCGAAGAACCATACTCAAGTACAGGACGCACTATTGTGGTGTAGAAGAACAAAAGGGTTTTTGAAGAGGAGAGGGAATAGATCTGTCGGTAGGTTAAGCCTATTAGACGTTTAACTCTTTTGATTATGGTGGTTATGTGTCTAGACCATGACAGATTGCAGGAGAGAATTAGGCCCAGAAACTTAAAAGAATAAACTCTTTCAAATGAAGTACAAGACAAGAGCAGGGGGGGAGAGAATCAAATGAAGACTGAGACGTTAGGGAGAAAAACATATACTTAGATTTTGAAGGATTTACGGAGAGACGGTTGGAGGAGAACCAGGAGGTGATGATGTCTATGTCAGATTGAAGAGGTGCATGATCATATTAAGGAGAAAGAGTGTGAAGTAGGAGATCATCTGCGTACAAGTAAATTTTAGAGTTAGATGAGAGTGGGAGAAGATCAAGATCATTAACAAAAGAACAAATAATAATGGACCTAAAATGGAGCCTTGTGGGACACCTGAGGACACAGGAGACTGGAGGGGAGGTAGAATCACAGACACACTGAGACCGGTCAGAGAGATAGGAGAGAAGCCAGTGTAGAATATGATGAGGAATGCTGTGGGACTGGAGTTTGGATAGAAGAATACTGTGGCTGATAGAATCAAAGGCCTTTTTGACATCGAGAAAAACACCACAGAGTGAAGATCCGGAGTCAAGAGTAGAAAATACATGTGAGTAGCAGCAGAGAGAGCAGATAAGGTAGAACGACTGGGGAGAAATCCAAATTGAGTTTCAAAGAGGTTTTTTGAGGATAATCCAGTAGAATGTCCGATATGTGCCTTTCGAGAAGTTTGGGGATTAGATTGAGGAGAGAAATTGGGCGAAAGTCCGATGGAAATGAGGAGGGAGGTGAAGTTTTAGGTATAGGGATGCCACAGGAGTTCTTCCAAGGAGAGGGAAAGGAACCAGTGGAAATAGAGAGATTGAAGATAAGTTTAAGGGGTTTAGAAATAGAGCAGGCAGTGGATTTGAGCAGGAGAGATGGAATTCCGTCAGGACCAGGAGATGTACAAGTAGTGAGAGAGGTGATGAGACGTGAGACAGATGCAGCAGTACACAGAAGATCATTTTACAGACCAAGGAGGGATCTAGAGGGGCAACAATTGGGGGACCAGGGTCAACAGTGAAAAATGTTGAAAAAGCCTGGTTGAGAAGATTGGCTTTACCAGGGGCATCAGAGATAAGTGAACCAGAGGGAGATGTAAGAGGAGGGACTGAGTCCTTGTTTCATCAGAGAGAGTGTACATAAGACCAAAATTTCGGAGGTGAGTGGGAGATGGAATTGAAAAATTGTGATTTAGATCGCCTAACCTCAGCAGAAATAGAATTGCGTAGAGAACGATAATCAAACCAGTGTGAAGGATAATTGGAGACAGCAGCTCAATGTAACAGTTTATGGCGGTGCCTTATTTTATGGACAAGAAGTCGGGAGAGCCAGGGAGGGAGAGGTTGATCAGAGACAAACTAAGATGGAACATACTCATTTATAATCTGAAGAAAGATGGAGGTGAACTTCAAGCAGGCAGTGTCAAGGTCTTGGGGAAGTGTGGATGACCAGTCTATGGCATTAAGAGAGTCATTGATAGCATTGAAGTCTGCCTTGTGATAGAGCCAGACTTTTCTGTGGAATTGACGGTGAGAGGGAGCAGGTTTGAATGAAAAAGAGAGTGAGGAGATGATTGTGCAGTGATCAGAAGAACCAAGAGGGGAAGAAACAGTGGCAGAAACATGAGCTGAGCGAGGGACAAAGACAAGATCAATGATTGAAGGGGATCCTGAGTGAGAATAGTGAGTAGGTTGTGTGACAATTTGACTCAGGGAAAAAGAGAGAACTAACTTGATTAAGAAGAGGAGCTTAAGAGTTACCTACATTTATGTTAAAATTGCCTACCAAGATATTTTTAGAAGT
>NW_003548174.1:4755-10401 GCF_000090795.2 Amphimedon queenslandica | reverse complement strand
GGAAACTAAAGCATTTCAACATCTTGCACAGTATTAAAAGTATTGAAGTTTTGCAGATTTTAATTTTACAAATCTTAACAAAACCACAAAAACATGATGTATTTTATTTTTATAGATTTGCCCAAAAACCAGTTCCACAAATTTAATTTTTACAAATCAAGGCATTCCACCATCTTGTACAGTATACCGTATTTCCTCGAGTAAAAGCCGCGGCATCTATTTCATTTTTCTATCTATAGGAGGGAGGCGACTATACGAGGGCGGCCATTGTTTGGGGGTGACAATTATTAATTATCATTAAAATCAATTATTAATTTTATCTAAAATATTCTTTTTAAACAAAATTTGAAATAATTAATAATTTAATCTTCATCGTGTCAATTACTACTTCCAGTTCCAGGTCTGGAAAAAGATCACTCTCATGTTCTACCTCAGGCTGCAGGAGTTTAGATGTTCCCCAGTGTCTTTGCATTATGAGCTATTTCTTCTTCCCAGGGTGTTCTCACGAGTTGCATCATATTTCTTGCTTTGTGGGGTCAAATAGAAGCTCATGTTAATGAGAAAAGGGAATTTGGAAGGTCCTAGAAGTACCATGTATCTATACCTTTCCTGGAAAGAAAAAACTCATCGATAGGATGAAGGAACTACTCGACTAAGACTCAACTGTGACTAGACGGCCATTTTACTAATTAATTAATTGCTAGTTATTAATAATAATAACAATAAATAACATTACATGCGGCATCTATTTGAAGGTGGCGGTAATTTCCTTCACTACTTTGGCCCCGCGAGGCATCTATTTGAGGGAGGTGGCTACTCGGGGGCGGCTTTTACTCGAGGAAATACGGTATTACTGTAGAATCTTAACAAAACCACAAAAGCAGTGTTTGTTAAGTCCCTCATTAGTTTCCAGCTACATACAGTATCATAAACTACCTCTATTTTAAACAATAAACTACTAACAATAATAACTATAACATATACATGTACATGTACTGGATATATCTTACAGTATAAGAGAGTAGATTAGCTCCATAGTCCTTGAGTGTCAGTAGTGTATTATCATTAATACTCTCAGACTGAGGGATACACTGAGACTGTACAGTAGATGATAATAGTCTAGTCTCCTCTACTGATCCTTTATGAACCAGACAATGTTTTAAACTAGTGATAGTATAGGCTCTATCACCAACTGAGATATACTGAGAATAATGGAATAAAGGTGGGGCCTATGAATAATAATATTAATAATAATAATAATAATAATAATAATAATAATAATAACAATAATAATAAAGAATAATAATAATAATAATAATAATCATATTAATTACGGTTATAATTATTGATAGTAATCTCTCGTTCTCTTTCATTGAGATAAAGTACATCATGTCACCATGGCAACCGTTCCTCTTGACTGGACTAACAGATACAACAATACCAGTGACTGTAACCAAACTGTAAACAACAACAATAAACAAAAAACAACAACAAATAAATAAATAATAATAATTGGTCTTACTTTTGTCTATTATTATTATTATTATCAGTGATGTTTGTCTCCTCCTCCTCCTTATTAATAAATAATGTTGAATACTTTAACACTTCAAGATAGAAACCATCTAATAAATAAATAAAATAATAAATTAATAATAAATATTCAAGATGCTATACAGGTAATTCTGGAATGGGGAAATTATGGTATTTTGATAGCCATTTATTAAACACAGTCCTTTGAACCATTATGTACATGCTCAATGGCACATGGCCCGACACAAATTTGCCAAATTAAAACCAGTTAATCACCAAAAATTAATCCAAAATCGCCCGGTCCAATATTAGGAGGTGTAGGTTATAAAGTACAATACTTACTTGATACATCAGTACAGTCTATTCTGTTGTATTGTATTATATTAATATATGAATTAATGAGAGGAGGTGTTCCTATAAACTATACAGGGACTATTAATAACAATATATACGGTATGTATACCACTGACCTTACTCAATACTGTAACGTTATCAAACTCTACTAACAGGTTCCCTTTACTGTCCCAGAGAACTTTACAAGTTACTCCTTTGGACGCCATTTTATTACAAACCACACCCATGGCCACACCTCTAATTATACTCTTTAGATCCAAATAGTATTAAACAGTAAATGCACTTATTTTGCTAGAGTATATAGCCTGCAGTTATGCACCCACACCTTGCTGATGCCTCTGTCAGAGAAAGAGCCATCTAATTCTGTTAAGGTGGTTTTGTTCATTTTCATGCAAAAGAATGAGTGGGTGAGAGATAGGGTTAGCTAGCACAGCATGCCCAACAATTATCTGCATACTTTATTGAATTAAGAGCATTAAATTTAGTAAATAAACCAAGCAAAACATACACACTATCAAAAATAAAACTAAAACACTTGTATAAAATTTTGTATTAATAAAAGTTTTACTTCATTTTAAGCTTGTATTTTTCCATTAGTTTATTAGCAACTGCAATAGTATTTCTCGTATTTTCTTTTCTCAGTATATCTATGAATATACCAAATACTTCTCCATCCAATTCAATGGAGCTTGAAATGATCTGAAGCAATTCATCTATTCTTTCACCCTCAGTTTTTCCACAGTAGCCATCAGTGACTTCCTTTTTCTTTCTTGCATTTATTATTTTGTGCTCCAGTAATTTGTCAATCAAGAAGTTAAGATCAATCCCACATCCTTTAATTAGCAAAGCGTTCTCTGTCATCACTTCATGAGCTTGGTCAGGATTGTATGTGACACCTATACACATGTACATGTATTGATGCAATTAATTATTGTGTGTATGATAGTATAATACCTTCTTCAGTCTTTCTCCTAGTTTGGCTAGTGCTAGCAGTAGAGGAGCCTGAGCTAGTAGTGACTATAACAAAATATAATCAATTACTACATTATTATAACTAAAATGTGAAGTAAAAGCCACTGGTGGAAGAGTGGATCTATACATCCTTTACTTAGCACATGCTTCATTACAGTTTTATGATAAAATTATGAGTAACATTTTTGATAATAGTTTGCAAGACCTTTTTACATAATAACTACATACATGTGCTATTATGAATACACTGGATACTACATGTATATAGCTACAAAATATTCTTTCTAAAAGACTTGCATGGCCAGGCTCTCCACTCCTTTTGACATAAAAAGGCATATACGGTCTGGCTGCACAAGACTAATCATCTAATGGTAAATTTTGAAGTGTGATTGTTCAATTGAATTGACTCAATTCAACAATCACTGTCAGTTTTCATGAAACATTATACTCCTCCAATAGTCAATTCCTTATCATTGTGCATCATAATAACAGTAGTAATGCAATAATAACTGTTACTATAATGTACATTGTTTACCAATACATCATGTACTGTACATGCATGATAAAATTACTATGAGTTATCAGGAGCCCTGGAACTATTAACAAACTTTGCAATTTTAAATTACACCAAATTTATAATTTAAACAATCATATTTTACGAGTTATGCTCTTGAACAGAACTATGCATGCATAATATACATATCACATAACTGATCATAGCATAATCGTTACATGCTCAAGCTTAGTGAGACTAGCTCAAGCTACTGAATAAACACACACACACACGCATCAAGTGTACATACAATCAGTGATATTAACTTACTCTCTTGATCTAACTTGACAGCTGCAGCATTCTCATTCATAAATTTAAGAGCATCTGACAGTGAGTCAAAGGTAGCTCCTCCTTTAGTGTCAACATTATCAGCTCTGGACAACCACTTGGAGAGAGTCTCTGTCAAGCAGCGAGCTACATCACCAGGGTGATTCTTTCCAATGGCGTCCAGTGTGTTCTTGTGTAGTCCTAGTCTCAGTCCCAGCTCATGCCATCTTGTCTGAGGGAAACCACATCTCTTTAACAGATCAAGTACATCAATAAGTTGATCTATAAAACATAATATATAAATATACTACAGACTACAGTTAATGGATTATTACTAATAGTCAATGGAGAAGTGAAGAGAGAAGGAGAGCTGCTCTTTGTAGCCATTTACAAATGGAGGAAATAGGCGTGGTTAATAGACTAAAATTAATATATAGGTATTGTTTTAATTTTGCCAGTTCAGTAATAAAGGTACATGTAGTATTAGCTAGGTGACTTTTAAGCTAAATATTTATTCTGATCACATAAATAATTAAATAGCAATGGTTTTAAACTGGAAGGTGGCAGCGTGAATGGTAGCATCTCTCCTACCCTTGCCAGGCACTTATTCATATACATCAGTAGATGAGGTGGTGGCTTGAGGGCAGAGTGGGTAAATGGCAAAACTGTATTGATACATCAATACAGTTTATTCTGCTGTATTGTATTATACAATGTATTAATAATCATATGAAAGTAGGTCTATCAGTAGATACAGTTTATATTAGAGTACTGGACTAACCTTTACTGATATAAGTACATGTATGTACAGTCTGAGTCTCTTGTAATATCTCAGTCTCTTCTTTCTGTTCTACTGGTACTATACAATACAATTTATTAATAATTATTAATAATAAGTATACCATTATGATCTTTAATTAATGACTTTAATCTTTTATTCTCCAGTATCAATGCTTTCCTTTGTTCTAATTATAAGAAGAGGTCATTAGCTAGTAATTAATAATGTGTGTGGGTGTGTACATACTTTGAAATGTTTCACTTTCATTTTTAATCTTTTGTATTTCACTCTGTAATTCTATATAATAAATATATAAGAGGAGTATTCAAACATGACTAAAAATATAACATGCACAATGTACATACACATGACACACAAAACTGAAGTACATGTACAGTATCAAATTATCAATCAATACTTTATAATCATTAATCAATAATAATATGCTAATATAATATTAAGGTTAATATAATAATATGCATGGTAGAAGTACATGTACATGTGTCTGTCACACACACACACACACACACTCATACCTGACTGGGTTAATAGTGTAGTCACACTGACCTGATACTTCCTTGTGATCTTTGACTTGCTGTAGTTCTAATTTTTGTTGAAGATCTTTAATCTTTATTTGTAGTTCCTCTTTCTCTCTTAGAGCAGCTTGTTTCTGTTTCATTAAAGTGGAGGATGTTTGTATCTTTTCCTTTAACTTCTTTTGTTGTTCCTCCAGTTGTTTATGAGTAAGCTCATTATCTATAATATACTTTGCAGTATCAATCAATAATTAATAGCACTAACCTGATCTTAATTCTTCATATTGTTCTGTCTTGTGTTTCAAGTCTCCAGTAACTTTCTCCAGTTGTTCAGTAAGTGATGCTATTCTCTCTTCATATTCCTTTACAGCTTGTACATGATATTCTTTCTCTTTTTCATGGAGTTCCTTTTCTTCCTCCAGTTGCTTTTGAATACTTTCAACTTTCTCCTGTAGCAACATAACTTGATCCTCATCCTTTTCTGTTGTTCCTATACTCAATAGTTACATTATGTATCATATTAATAATATTGATGTACCTGCTGGTACTTCAGTTGTTAGTGTGGTATCTTTACTTTGTACAGTAGGGCCCACATAAGTATCAGTCAATGATTCTTGTATACTATCGTCCCACATACTACCGTCACTAACATCACC
>NW_003548174.1:0-2765 GCF_000090795.2 Amphimedon queenslandica | reverse complement strand
CAGCTGCAGCCACACCCACTTTGATACAAGATGGCTACCATTAGACAATTGCTATCAATTGGCTCCAGATTTACTCCTTTACGTATCTCTAGTACAACCACCACCCGCCATTATGCGTCATTAATAAAAAGGATTAAAGATAAAAGGAATCAAGCTCATTTAGGAGGAGGAGAAGAAAAAATTAGCAAACAACACAAAGGGGTAAATGAAAAAATATAAATTTAAAAATAATATTTGTTGTTGTTTGATTGCAGGGTAAGCTGACAGGGAGAGAGAGGGTCCAGTTATTATTAGATGATGATTCATTCATTGAATATGATTCATTTGTTGAACACACTTGCACTGACTTTGATATGAATACTCGGAAAAATAAGGTAATTAATTATGGTGGGTGTGGTTTTTATATTTTGTTATTAATAGATACCTGGTGACGGTGTGATAACTGGTCAAGGATTAATTAATGGGCGACCTGTTTTTGTATTTAGTCAAGTAATGAGTTAATTTATTATCATTATTATTATTATTATTATTATTATTATTATTATTATTATTATTAATAGGATTTCACGGTATTTGGTGGTAGTCTGTCAAGTATGCATGCTCGTAAGATATGTAAGGTAATAATAATAATAATGAATATTAACAATAATTTTAATAACTGTTATTATTATTATTATTATTATTATTATTATTATTATTATTGTTATTATTATTATTAATAGATAATGGATAAGGCAGTATCAGTAGGTGCTCCCATTATTGGTCTCAATGACTCCGGAGGGGCCAGGATACAAGAAGAGGTAGACTCACTAGCTGGATACGCTGATATATTCCTGGTTAGTGTATTAGTATTAGTATTTATTTATTTGTTTGTTTATTTATTAATAGCGTAATGTGATGTCATCAGGAGTAGTCCCACAGATATCATTAATAATGGGACCGTGTGCAGGTAAAGTATAGCCTCTCTTAATGGACACTCTCTATAGCGTACACCTCCATTTAATGGACAGCACCTAGTGTACCAATTACATTCCTTACTGTATAAAATAACCTCCACATAAAGGACACCTCTGTATAACAGAGACACTTTCAAAGTGTCCATTATATAGAGGCTAGTCTGTACATGTATTTGTATTTGACCTATCAGATTGCTTGATTTATATGGTTTACATGTACTTAATTTATTATTATTATTATTATTATTATTATTATTATTATTATTATTTATAGATACCTGGTGATGCTGTTATAACTGGTCAAGGATTAATTAATAGACGTCCTGTCTTTGTATTTACAATGTAGTTGAGTAATGAATAATTATTTATTATTATTTTTATTTTTTATTTATATTTAATTTAGTGGTTAGTACTGAAGTAGTTAGTACTGAAGTTAGTACTGAAGTTAGTCCATCAGTATCAATAGGTAAAAATGAAGGTAAGAATAAAATTAAAGTAAAGTTGTTTTGATTTTATTGTTATTAGTAGCTCAAGAAGTAATTATTGATGATGATCCAGCATATGGTCAAGGTATACATGTATGAACAAAACAAATTTATTTATTTATTTTTATTGATTGTCTAGTTGAGAATACCATCAGGTCTAATGTCCAATTACTAACTGAAGTTGATCCAGCATACAGTACATGTAATGCTGTTACTGGACACAGTAATAGTAATGATGATGATGATGTAGTATATGAAGCTGTGTTTTAAATCATGTTTTTATATTAAACAATTATTATAAACTGAATGAGGACACTACGTGTGGACAAGTAGTGATCATGTTGACATTGTGGCCATGAATGTACTTCCATTCAGTTCTTGGAGGATTGCAATAATTACATGAACTGACATACAACAAACTATTGTTACCATACAACACATGGTACATGTGTAATATGGTATTGGGTGCTGTTTTAAATAGCTGTAACTAGGAAAATGAAGTCGGAATAAGCTCAAGCTCTTTACACAGCATAAGGACATCAATATGTATTAGAAAATGCAATTAAAATTTGGCATGATTTTGGAGCCATTTTTTGGAAAAAATCATGGACTAGAGCCTTGGGTAATTTTTGGAATTTTGGCCCTTTCAAAAATGGTCGTAACTTGAAAAAATGAAGTCAGAGTCAGCTCAAACTTGCTATACAGTATAAGGACATCAATATGTATCAGAAAATGTAATAAAATTTTGGGTTGGTTTCAGAGCCATTTTTTGGAAAAAACCATGGAAGTCCACAATAAGGTGCTTGAGAAGTTCTCGTTCCTCATATTCCAGCCCACCATCCCAGCCCTGTCTGGAGGACATGTCTCGTATCATCTCTGATGCAAGGCTTTCTATTTAAACTATATCATATACCCACTATTATTATTATTATCATATTATTATCATTACCATTGTACTATGCGTTTAGTTCTTCTGTTATTTTATTATTAGGCTAATGTATTATTATTATGCTCCTTTGTGTAAATTACCATATCTTTTTCAATGAGATTTGAGGGTGATGACCCAATTTAAATGGACTATGGCCTTGTGTATTTTTCAGGATTTTGGCGTTTTCTTAAAATTGTCGTAACTTGAAAATTTGAAGTCGGAATCAGTTCAAACTTGCTACACAGCATAAGGACATTAATATGTATCAGAAAATTAAAAAAATAAATTATTATTGTGATAATAATTTTTGAAATAACGTGTTACATTCTTTCACAATATCAGCATGTACTAATGAAATCAGTTTCAATTGTAGTTTATTATAACTGGTAGTGGAGT
>NW_003548173.1:8498-10407 GCF_000090795.2 Amphimedon queenslandica | reverse complement strand
GTATCATGGGTGTGGCATGATCCTAGATATCTATGAAGGGCACATTGGCAGGGTCAGATAAGGTCACACTTGAGGTTTCTAAGCTGATAAAGATGATTTCCTACAGCAAAACAGTTACACTGCATATGATCACTACTGTCCATTCTACAAGACTGTTGGAATGCTTCAGAATATTGTGTCATTTTATAATAATGACAGATCCATTCTATTGAAAATAATACTCAGTCTGATAATAAGATAACTTAGGGATCAGTGTGGGGACATCATTCATCAATTGACTAGAATGAAATTTATGATGAGAGGTTTATCTTTCTTTTCTGTCAATCTTTTGTTTATATTTTCTCTCCTCTTCTCTTATAGGACCCTATTGATGATGGCGAAGGGAAGATCAAGGCTTATTATTCCAAGCTCACTGATGATATACATGAAGCTTTGTTTTCCTGTTCAAAGGTCGTAAGGTTTTGTTTAGGATTTTACTGTCGATTCTCAAGTTATACGAGAGGAGGATACTGAGTATTTCCATCAAGAAAGTCACCAAACACATTTTTAATGTTTAGAAACTTTTTTCAAGTGAGAGAGAGAGAGAGAGAGAGAATGAGAGATTATGTAGCACTTTGCAACTTGAAAAAGTGTGTGGCTGCAATAAAACTGCGCAATACCTAAATGTAAATGGTAGTAAATGGTACTACACAAAAGAAGCTTTGTTTCTAAATTTTGATTATCCTTCATAATGTTTTAGATTGCTTTTAACAATTTTGAGCCATTCCCAAGGAGGAACACCATCAATAGCAAATGCCAGCTGTTTGCTGCTGAGTTCTATGAAGAATACCCGAAAAGAAAGTCTCAATTATTATACTAGCACCTACATGTACTAATAAACCCAGTCCACCATCACTAACTGCCACGTCTTCTCTCGAGATGAAAACTCGAAAACAATTTCAATGGGAGTGTGCCTGTATTGTCAATGCAGAGTAAGTGCCATGGCTACCATTGTTATAACTCGTCGTGGTTACCATTGTTAGGGGAGGTCGAAGGTCTGGTGTCAATGACCACACCCTCTGATGACCATGCTGAACCGGTATTGTATCGTAGAAAGAACTTCGGTAAAACTTTTAGATATCAAATAAGGTGAGACACTGGAATTGAAGACGGCAAGCAAGTCTATGAGCTATGCCACTTGAGTATGTAGGGTTCTTCCTGAAAGGAGTGTTCACATGTCACTATACTCAAACCAGTAAAGTAGGTCATGTGACTAGATATCATGTGACTCTTGTGTGTGTTTAGGTATGAGGGTCAGTTGTGTGTCATTAGTTGTGTTAGTACTAGTAGTGTGGTTGAGAAAGCTGTTCAGTTGTGGCAATGTTCATCATCTCTCTCACCTAATCATGTAAGAATACACAGACATTAAAATATGATTACAGTTAGTTCATACACTGTAGAGCTAGCTCACAATGCACTACACGATATCACTTTCAAATAAGATGTAAAGGCATATTTTTGATCACAGTCTATAGCACATTTTTGTTAAAGTGCATCAACATCTTAATTTCCTCTTTCTGAAAGAAATGGGACATTTTTTGACTTTTCATCAGAGATCATTTTCCATGTTCTTTTCAGTATCAGAATTGATTTCTTATATTTTCTGTTGTACATGTACATGTACCTTCATAGTTCATACTCCTAAATACATTTACATGTATAGATCTATGTGCTAAATTATTTATAAAGTCCATTCTATTTGTCTTTTAGTGGAACTATACTTGTACTCCTGAATACTATGAGTGCGTTACTAAGGACTGGTATCCAACCGCTCCAGCGATGATGTCATCACTGACCAATCAGTCATCACCTCATCCTATCAATGATAGAAGTAGGACCTACTCAACAATACTAGGAGTTCCACTCATTT
>NW_003548173.1:5030-8116 GCF_000090795.2 Amphimedon queenslandica | reverse complement strand
AAAAATAGAAAAGCAACCAAACTTGTTAAGTTATTATACTTAACAATATTTATCTCTAATGTAACTAGCAATAGATTTCTCTTCTATTGTATCCAGTGCTGTAGCTAATGATAACCAACTGGGACCTCCTTTCTCTCTCACTTTATCTTCTCCTCTTAACCAGGCAGACATACACTCACGGAAACACTCCACTGGATCTCCTCTATTCTTCTTGTCTATATCCACTAGTCTAGGATCATATAATCCTAACTGTAGACCTAGTCTGTGCCATACAGAACAGGGCAAGTGTTGATCTGATATTAATTCTTTAATGACAATGTCAAGATTGTTAATATCTATAAAAATAATAACTCAAAATGTGTATATACACTGTACAGTCCACACTCCCACTACTTGACAATTGTGATAGCACTTATTATAATATAGTAAGCACACCTAGCTTTATTGGAGTCAATGGTGTCTTGAATCTTTCAGTTGTTTCATTTACTTCCTATACAAAAATAATAACAATAAAAGACACTTAGACACACAATGACAACCCACAATTATGACAAAGACTAAGGCTACGGTTTACACAGCCACAAAACCTGATGCAATCCCTATAGTTTTGTGCCTGTTTTATGTTTCTGTTTACACGGAAACAAATGAAAAAAATGATAGAACTCTATTGAAACTGAAAACTGTGTTTAAAGTGTACTGTTTTAAATGATGCTTTTTGTGTTGCTGTGTAAACCCAGCCTGAGTATTTTGATAACAAATAAAATTACTTTTTAAAGATAATATGACCTTTTTATTATTAGTGCTTGTATTAATGTATCAAACAGTTTGTATGGTAATTCTTACCTTAATATTACGTCCTCCAAACAGTGACAGGTTACTAATATCTGATAATGATTCATCATGTAGAATCTCTTTCAATTTTGCCTGTTTCATACCTGTAGCATTTACTACAAAAACTTCTCTCTTGACAATAGCAGACGTCACAGCTTTTACACTATACACTGTCCTTTCTCTTAGTGTATTCACAGGATAGGCTAGTTCTTTAGGATCAATAACTAACTCTTTTACTTCTAGACTGGGACAGGATTCTTTATAAACACTCATTACCTTTCCTATCACATCTCCTCTTAGAGACACCATATTATCACTGTAATCTTTCTCACAGGACATCATTACTATTACACACTGGCTCTCATCCACAATCTCTACCAGTGATCCTACACCATGACCATTAGACCAATAAAGTCCATTCTTCCAAAATGTACAACGTCGCATTAACTGGTCATCTTCTTGAGGTTGAGCCATTTCATAAGCAAGACGTAATGAGAGGACATGGAAGTATCGAGGAGGAAAGAAATGATGTTTACTAGTACACTGTAGACACCAACCAAACTGGTACACTTGACTAGTCATCTCATCAGGTCTATCACTAGACAAAAGACATGGAAAGTGCAACAACCTTTCTCCTCTTCTTTCTGTCCCTCTCTCCTTCTCCTCTTCCACTGCTAACTGATGGAGGTTTGTCATTCTTAGGAAAGATGGATGAATTTCTTGACAGAGTTCCATATTCTTCAGAAAACGAATCAACATGTTGGGATCATATTTAGGGAAGAGTCTAGTCAGACCAGACACACTAACAATACCAGTATTGCTAGCAATGTCAACGTGTTCTTTGAATGTCTCTGGAGCAAAGAGAATCCCATCCACCTCAGTTAGTAGTATACCCTTATTCACAACAACCCATACCTTGCCTTCACTTTTAAGAACACTGATCAAACCAGTTGAGTGCAACGAATGAAGAACATCCAAGACATCTTCTCTTTTATCTGGTATAAAGTAATCATCATTGTCCCTACCAGCAAACATTACATCAGAGAGGGTCAGTATATTCTCTTTCCTTTCCTCCAGTAGACCATACATCATGTGACAATAAAGACTCAAATTCCTTCCACTTGTACTACAAATGGACTCACAGGCACTAGACAACTTATTAAAGAAGGAATCCATACCACTCCCACCAAGCTTACGACAATCTAAGAAGACACTATCACACCTTTCCTTCACAATAATCTTCTGTATTTCTTCCTTTTTCCTCCTTTCAACAGGATTACTTATCTCATCCACATGACTGACTATTACAATAACATGGCATTGATTAAGAGCTTTCTGTGCTTCATTTCTCACAACTGTTAGCCACTGATGAAGCTGTTTCACTGCTTCCTGCTCCAATATATTAACTACTATCAGGAACACACCACCAGAACCTTGTAACAGATTCTCAATGACAGCACTGTGACTGGAATAGTATTCTGAATGACCAGCAAAATCATGAAGAATGATGTTACCCAGAGTCCTGTGTTGTAGTTTATAAGGAATGATACCAGCAGTACAGGGCACTACCTCTCCAACATTTCTAAAGGAACCAAGAACAATAGAACCAGTAGCAGTGTCATTGATGACATGACTAAGAGTACTTTTACCAGCTCCAGGATTACCCACAAGGAGGACATTAACATAAGAATCAATTGGATGAGATGATTTTATGCCACCAAACTTCTTCAAGACAGAAAGAGTATCAGTGTGACCATACTCCTTAGCTAGTTTAAATGGTGTTCTCTCATCACTGTCTTTAGTCAATGGATCACATTTACCAGTTGATAGCAAATATTCAACAACTGCAGAATTACCACAACGAGAAGCCCAGTGAAGAGGTGTACAGCTCCACCTGTCAACAGCCATTGTATCACAGTGACACTCATCAATGAGATATCTCATCACATCAACTTGATTATATCGTGCAGCCCAATGAAGACAAGTATGATCATGACTATCTCTTTCGTGTGGGTCACAGTGATAATTAATGATAAGATCTTTTGTAACATCTAACCAGCCATTGCTTGAAGACAAATGAAGTAAACTAGTATTATCCCAAATTAGATATCTTCTTGTAATTTTATTCGGTTCCTTAACTAATGGTAGTAAGCGAATAGCTTCTTTGCGATTTGTATCGTCAAACGCATCCCAACACTTGTCCTCTAATGACATCTTGTGAATTGAATTGTGATCAGCTAACTAGATTCATTGAT
>NW_003548173.1:0-5020 GCF_000090795.2 Amphimedon queenslandica | reverse complement strand
TGTTGTGCTGTATGACACTTGCTGCTAGAGAAGTTTTTGGACAGCAGTTTTGTCTTATCCTACTGAGTGTTTGCTGCAAAAGAGCATACTTGCAGCATGATAGATCTAGGTGCCATTTTATTCATTTATACACTATCATGCAGTATATATTCAGTGTAAAAAATTATAATCACTGCACACAGTTCCTAAACTGCTTGTGGGAGAGGCTGGCTAAACAGAACTATTCATACTACTGATGGGGGTCTCCTGAAGGTGGCACTGAATAATTCTCAGCTATATTCTTATCATGAATTAGCCTGTATAATGAAATAGAACAACATGTAAAGTTAACCTGTGGACTATCAGACTTTGATATAACTATTGGTTGATAATCCACAAATATTACCATCTAATGGAACCACACCTTTAGAGGAAAGAGAGAGAGAAGGAAGAGAGAGGACAAAGACACAATAAAGCAATTAAAAGAGGAATAAATGAAGTGGAGAACAAAAAAGAAGTGATTAAAAATGATGTGTTGCTATAGTAACCTATTATGTCCACACCATAGATATTAGAGTTACAGGGATAGGAAACTTCCTTTCGCGGGAAATCAAGCTACCTTCCCCATACCGTATTAATTCTTTCTAATTGTCAGTAATTTTCATTTTTACACTGAGCAATGGTGGCTAGTCTGTGATGTTGCAGGTCTTTCTCATTGCCTTTCAGCCTCTTAGATGAGAGTGCTCAAAGAAAAGGCAAGATAGTAAACTGCCAAATTAAGAGACCACCAATATTATATTTAGGCAATTTGATGTAAAACCGCCAAAGTTTTAGACCGCCAAATTTCCGGCTATATGGTACTCTATAGTTACTAGTTCTAAAAAAGAAAGAAAAAGGAACAGATACAAATAAGAAGAAAGGATTAAAACCATAATTCATTCATATTGCTATTTATGCATATATTCACTTGGGATGCATATATTCGCTTGGGTTTAAGCTTACTGGTATGCTGACTTTTTTAAACATTTCAGCTCCTTTTCTAACATCAGATAATGAGAGATCCTGTGGAGTTGACACTAAAACCATACCTACAAACAAACAAACAACCATACCTACAAACAAACAAACAAACAACAACAACAACATGTACACGCATATACTGCAAAAAATTTAAAAAATTGGTAATAAAAATTAATAAATATAATATTAAATTATTAATTAAACCATTCATGAATAATTCTGTTTGATGTTAATGATATGAATGAGGTGTCCAAATGCTATGGAGACCGCTACATGGAAGCCATTTAACAGAATACCACAAGTATACATTTGCTTGAGCCTAATTAACCACTTGTAATAACTATGTCTCCATGAATATGTTTAAAACAAATAAACGCCTATGAGGCGTTTATGGAATTTGTAAACCTCAGGCTTCGCCCTCGGTTTTCAAATTCCATAAACACCTCATAGGAGGTGTTTATCCATTATTTATTTTACCAGATACAGGTATAATAACTGAGTGTCTCCAGGTCCAGGTGGCATATCAATTATTAATATATCCAACAGACACCAGGTCACACCTCTTAATAACCTCCATATTGCTGACATTACCTGTATATATACATGTACATGTAAATAATTATTATTAATTTACCATTAATCCTCTCCACACTATTGGCTCTGATTCTTCTACCAAAAAACACATTGACATACTAAAAATAATAGCAATAAATAATTAATTATAGATAATAATAAATTACCATTTCACATTATAATTGGTTAGCAGTATCATCTTGTCCTATATAAAATATCACGACAATATACTGGAATATGCTAATAATATACTAGTGTTTATCCAGTTCAGGTTGTCCCGACAGGTTCATTAAGACGTGACAATGATGGACCATACACATCAGCATCTAATAGATGGACCCTCAGCCCCTAATAATTAATAATTAATGAAATAACAATTAATACAAGGCTGCAAAAGTCGTGGCAGCCATTTTGAAGTGGGGTGAATCCTACTTAGTAACACTACCGCGTTACTAATAATTTGTACTTTCACATTTGCTAATGTCACTGCTAAATTAACGATAAAATTAAAAAAAAATTTAAATAAATAAATAATATTATACATTTATCAGCTATTGTAGATTTTCCAACTCCACCTATACCAGAGGCAATGAGGATCACGTTATTCACACCTGGAATAGGCCATTTTCTTGGTACTTTCTCTGAAAACTATTTTATAAATAATTTAGAAACTTCATATAAATTACTGTATTTTACCGATTAAATGCCCAGGCGTTTATTTCTTAGCAGCAAAAAAATTCTTTGAAAAAAAAATAAAAAACTGACTCTGAGCGGGAATCAAACCCCCAACTCCAGGAAAGTTAGACCAGGCTCTAACTTTTAAGCACTTTGGAGCTATCTAGACAGTGGTGCATTACTTTTGGTAGAAATATGTGTATCTATAGCTAGAATATATTAATGACAGGCATTTATTTGGACCAGGTGTTTATACGGTAAAATACGGTAAGTTAATTAACCCTTTCAGTTCAAATGAAATGAATGAAATGATTATTTAACTATCAATAGATTTTTAGGGGTAATCTAGGGGGAAATTTTTACAAAATTAGGGATTTCTAGGGAATTTTCGGGACCACCTGGTGAAAAATTGAAATTTGGACCTGGAAGCACTGAAATAGATAATAGTGCACACATTGGCCATAATAATTGTATGTAAAATAAAATAAAATGATGCAAAATAAAACAATCTGATTATAACTCATAAAACAGCTAATGACTACAAGAGAGGAACAAGAAGACAGAGAAAGAGGAGCAGGTACAACTGGTTGTTGTTAAGGTTATATACTAAATCTAGTCAGGCCAATAGTCAGGCAGGGCCAGGGGCCTGACCTTGCCTAAAATTTATAATTATAATTTTTTTCTAATACACATACACATTCTTATGTTGTGTAAAAACTTGAGCTAATTCCGATCAAGTTTGAATTTTTATGAATTTTTTAAGGTTCCTCAAAAATTAGGCCTACGACCAAAGGCTATAATAGCTTTGTGGTCTTAGCAAAAAATTTTGTCAAAAATAGCTGGGAGATAATTTTTTATTTTTATAATTTTTTCTAATACCACCCATCGCTACAAAGCACTTTAAAAAGTGTGCCAGTGTGGAAAGGCCTTAAAAATTAAAATTTAGTTGCATTCTACCTCTTTATGTCCTCCATATGATATGTTAGCCAACTCTTGCTGCCTTGCTTTGGCCAGGGTAAAAACACGTAGAGGCATACGTAGCATGTTGGAGTTGACTCTGAAATGAAAAAATAATGTCAAGTGAAAATTTATAATATTTAACCACATACCGTATACCGGAAAATTTTTGTGGCCAAAATTTCGTGGATCTTGCGTTTTTTTTTCAAAATTCCCAAAAATAAAATCTGCGAAAATCAAGTTAATACGGTTCAAGATGGCCAAAAAGTAGAAAACCACGAAAATTAAAGCCACAAAATTGATTTTTAGATGGATCCACGAAAATTTCTCGCTATAGACCTATTGAGCTGAGAATAAATTATATCATTAGAGTAAATACGGCAGTGGGTGTGGTAGGGAAGGAAATAAATTCCATGGACAGCAACCAATGAACAAAAGCAGAAAGCAAGCTATAGTAAAGAATCTGCTGCACATTGCACCAAATCTGTTTTATGAGATGCTTGGTAGCACCCATTCTTTCTTACAACCAACTTTTGTAGCTTGAAACAGTTCCAGACTAGTCAAACAAATCATTTTTATAGTTTACTCCATTCCTTCTTCATTGAATCTTGCCGTCCAAAATGGCAGCCAATTATTGTGCATTTGTGGATACCGTATCTCAAAATAATGATATTCATACACCTAGTCATTCTCAGCTCGAGAGGTCTATATAGTAATATATAATTACCATTAACCCGAGCATTAACCTCACTGCAATACATCATTCACAAGGCCTTGGGGGATTATGCCAATTAACACAATAGGACCCAATGCATAATGCACATACAATAGTAAAGAACAAGGTACCGAAGGAACTAACTGTCACTGCTCTACCTTTTAGTAATTAATTCTTGACGAGTTCTTCCAGAGTCCACTTTACCCTGCAAGATATAAGTAAACAAACACATAAACATAGTACACTGACTTCAATATCAACTCAGACTCAGTGAGTAGTCTGAGTACCCAGTACCCTAGTCTCGCTCGCTCGCCTAGTCTAGTCTCTCCTTGTCTAGTCCTTGAAATTCCATCACGTGGTGGCAGATGGTGACGTGGAGGTGTGGCCGTGGCAGTCATTGCATTGTCCATAGATATTAGAGTAAATGAAAATATACTATATATAATATTCTATATTATAATTATTACAGAAAATGATACAATTAAACATGTAATATGGTGATTAATGATTGACAGTGCTGATTAACAATGAATTCCAACTGCAAACATCATGATTGCCACAGCAAACTACTTGGGCAAGTAGAAAGAGTGTCCCTCTACATTATCGAAGGGTTATCTGTACAAAATAAGACAATATGCAACCAAAAACTAATGAAATGTATGCCTACCTGCTTCACTTCTCCAGCCAATTTCAATTTTACATACGATTAATTAGAGCAAATTGGCTTAAAATTAATACGGTATAGGTAACTAGCATTTCCAGCCGCGAACGGAAGTTTCCAATCCCTTTCCTTTACTCTATTATCTATGCATTGTCGATGTCATTGATGAAGAAGATGATGATGAAGATGAAGATGAACCAGAAGCTCGACCTAAAGACAACGAAGTCATTATAAAAGACAGTGAAGGAAGCATGGGTGCTTCGATATCTGGTATAAATTTATTATCTCCTCCTAGAAACGGCATCGTATTTTGCCATCAGATGACGATGTTCTGGTTACCGCCTTTGAACCAAAGAAAGGATGGCTGACGAACCCTACTATAAAGATTAAAACTGGTGGCTTGCGTTTCTCTGCATCAGGATACAGTAAATGCAGTACAT
>NW_003548172.1:1447-10417 GCF_000090795.2 Amphimedon queenslandica | reverse complement strand
GAAATGATTTTTTTTAATGTTTATGTGACAGCAAAATCAGTTTTTACCACCTTATTTAGCAACTAGGTACCTTGAGAACACGAGGAAAGAGCTAGTGAGTGAAGAAGGGCGTGGTTTAAACAATGGCGCCTCACATTGTCGGAAAAAGTTTGAGTGCAGTTGAATGCTTTGACTAAAATGAAAAAAGTTGCTATAGTACTGTTGCTTTAAAACAGTACTTCATAATCAAATGACATTTTTGTCTTAAAATACTGCAAAAAGTGCTTTATTTTTGCTGGTACGGCATTTGCGTGACTTTTCCGGAATAGGGGTGTCCGGCGATGTGCCGTTTTTTCTATTTGTAAACTTTGTAAACAAAACGAGAAGTTTCAAAACTAAGCATCATAAACAAGTAAGCTATAAGATACCTTGTGGTAATCAAAGCTAAGTTTGCTGTTAGGTAGCAGAGCTGCATGAGTGTCCGAGAATGAGTGGTGTCCGAAAATGCTATTATTACTCTATATGATTATACCTCTATTGGTTATTGTAATATATTTCATTATTGACTGCTCGTATCCAATTGGAAGCAAGTTGCGGATCAGTAGAGAGAGTCTATTGGTGGTGCTATCATGCCATGGATTATGAAGCTTCATTGAAATCATTGGCATATTTGATGTATCTGGTATATGTCCTTCATATATTGTTTTTAATGATTCATTAAGATGCTTAACTTGAGCTGAAAACCGAAGTTGATCAGCTTTATCTTTATACTTCTTTAACTCACTAACAATGCTTAACTCATCATCTCCAAATTTGAAGCTTTGTAGAAAAATTTGACTCATATCCACTATCAGATGACAATCAATAAAATCATAAAATGGATGAATAATTTTGAAAGTTTCATTTAATGATGCATTTGTTAGTTTATCATTCCAATGCATGTAAGTCTCCAACCATATGGTAAGGCTGTGCAATATGTAAGGATCATTCTTGGTTTTCTTCTCAAGACCTAGCTGTACATGCATAATTAAACTGGAGAATTCTTCATGGAGAGCAACTAAAGTATCTACTATTTCCTTTTCAGCTTCAGCTGTTTCAAACATTATAACTGCTTGTGGTGGTCTTGTATTTGCAGCAGCATAACTGTTAGCTGATACTGGTGTGCTTTCTTGTAAGTTTCTTTTAATGCATTGTACGAATCTGTTGTTTCCTCTTGTCTTGTTTAGTGCATTAATCACATCAGCCCATGTTGCTTTAGGTGCTATGTGCAGCCATTTTGAGTACAATGCTAACTTTCGTTCATCAATTAATGCATTTTCTGCTTCAATCTTTGAAATTTCTGAATATTTAATTCCTGGTAAGCCAAGACCAAATGGTTTCCAGTCATCAAGTGGTTCAAGCCATTGAATTAATAATGAAATATCAGGTCGGTCATCAATCATCGGACCAGGATTGAGTTCAACATCTCCTGATAACAGGAGGAGCATACGTAGACAAACAATCAAATAGAGATCATTGTAAATCAGGTTAGAACTGCTGCCTCCAGGTAAGACTACTGACTGGAGGTAATTTGTATCAGTAACAGTAACACCGGTAGTACATTGTACTTGGTAGCAGTTACCTAATAATAAAATACCAGTAAATATACAAGTACAAAGTTGCAATTGTTGTTTACCTGTTGGAGGAATCATCAAGATGTGTCTTAATAAAGAGAGAAAAAGAAGAGAAACAATAAGAGACAGAGTTGCTGGCAGTTTAGATGTCTTCTCTCCTGATGTAGTACTGCCTGACTTGCTGTCTACTGCAGCTTTGAATGAGTGAGAGTGGCGGCCATTAGCTGGTCTACTGGAGGCAGCTTGACAGTAGTTCCACAGTCCAATACTTGCTCTCCATTGAGAGACATCAATCATCTTTAAATTCTTGTAGACTCAGTAGTGTAGTAAGGGCACAGGAAGTAGATCTTTAGAGTTTATTGTTACAGTAAGAGGAGGGAAGAGTTTATATAGTACATACCTATCAAATTTCAATACCTCTCCCCCTCACTGTAGCATGTGAACTTGTCATTATTTCCTTCTCTTCCGTCACAATTATATACTTAATCCTAGCACTGAAGTCTTACTTAGCAGCTAGTATACATATATACTGTCATCATTACATGTAAATGTTGAATTTTATAACGTTATTGACAACAACTGAGTACAATAGTATTATGTACATGTATTTGCTTGTCATAAGGAAGAAACAGAGTGAATGAGAGATGGGAACTTGGGAAGGAGAGGGAGGGAAAGGGAGGAAGAGAGAGGGTGAGCCATAAAGGATAGATTGACATCAGTATGTAAACTAAGTACTTGACTCTGACAGTAACATAGCTATAGTGATAGAAAGGGGAGGAAATGTGATATCTACTTGTCTACCATTATATGTACACAGTTCCCAGTAAAGAGTGAGTGGATAGTTTGTATAATGTTATCATATACCATCATGTACACTATTGCTCCACCTCTTTATATCCAACTATATGACCATGCACCAGTTTTGTCTTGAAAACTGTTAAAAGCATTTAACTTACTAGTCACACTAAGTTATTATAAACTAATAATGAAAATATTGTTTTGTTCAGTATTTTGTAAACGTGTTCTGGTTTCCTATTCAGTTCATCTTCAGACCAGACGTACTTAGCAGCTGCATAAGTAGAGAAATCCTTCCAAGGGGCACAGCTAGCTTTATTCATGTCACTCTAATTCCTCTGGCTTCCCTAAAATAGCAGCCGCTTCCATTTCCCCTCCAAGTGCTTGTGTGACTGCTCTTGTGTTTCATCTTTGTATTGTTGGTCTCTAATAAGTAAAGAATGAATGTCTCTACTAGTTATACTCCATTAATAATACTTATACTTACAAGCTGAAGCAGTGGTACCACCTTCATTATGCTCATAGGCGGCTGCAGGATTTGACTACTAGTCGGGCATGGGTGTGGCACAGGAAATGGGTTGGGCGCGCGAAGCGCGCCGCGATTTTGGCCACACCCTCTTTTACGCACCCTTTTTAGCACAATTTTTTGGTAGCGAAGGTTATTGTAATAAAGTAGTGGGTGGTGTAGCTCCAACACTGACTTCTGTAGTGGTAATAGTACTAGTAGTAGTATTAGACTATTAGTAGAGGAAGTAGAAGAATAGGGTGATGGAGAATGAGCAACAATTGACTGTACATCAACTGTAGCTGTAAAAACTGTAGCTGTATCAACCACAAGAGTAGACTGAGACTCATGATCATCAACTCTCAGCAAGAAACTGATCTAAAGTAAGAATTATGAGATAATCTGTATTATTGACTTCTATACTGTACTTACTAGGTTCACTTCAGTTGTAAACTGTTGTTCCTTTTTAGCAGGCTTGTTCACAAAGGACATAGTGAAGCTAGTCCAGGCTTTTAGACATTGCAACTGACAAGAAAAGAACACTGAAATAGCACTAAATAATGAAATGATTATGCTTTCTAGTGTTGCTGTGGTGGCCCACTGTGATTGGCACCAAAGTCTTACCACCTCGAGCTCCTCCTTTATTTAGTCTCTCTTCTTCACCTTGTTATCAGCCTGCCATTTATGCATTCATAATTATAAGATTTTCATAAAAAATTGAAATTATAATTGCAATAACTGTTATTAACTATTAATTAACCACAGAATAATTATTAATTATGGTGATGTCACACTTCCGGTCAGAATTTTTGGTCGGGCATTGCCCCTAAATGCCCGACCCTGCAGCCGCCTATGATTATGCTTCTTAAAATCCTGTTATAAAATAACAATCAATGTTAATATTTAATGCAATGGTATTTACTGATTAACAATGTCTTTACATCACATTTTATTGAATGTAGCGTAGTTGGTTCGTATCACTTCAGTTATTATTCGTCTTAATTTATTAATATCAACTGATGGAGGGGGAGGAGCAACAGCAGGAGGACCTGTAATATAAGAAGACATTAATAATTATAGTGTCTCATATTTTGGTACTGTACTATAGTACAGGGTATTTCGTCAAAAATGACTAGGAGAGAATTCTCCATTTTTGGACATTTCCTGATGAATATACATGTTCTTATGTTGCATAGAAAGTTTAAGCTGATTCCAATCAAAATTGGATTTTTTACAAATTTTTTAATTTACTCAAAAACTGGGCCAAAGTCCCTGTACTATAGTACAGGGTCACGCCCGATTTTTGCCAAAATTAAAAAGGAGAGAATTCTCCATTTTTATTACATTTCCTGATGCATATACATGTACTTATGTTGTGTAGAAAGTTTGAGCTGATTCCGATCAAAATTGGATTTTTTACAAATTTTAAAAGTTGCTCCAAAATCGAGTAAAAGTCCCTGTACTATAGTACATTACATGAGGGAACTAAGCTCTTAACAAACATTCTTTAACAAAATAAACACAACACAGAAATTACTAGGTTTAGAAGTAAGATAATAATAATAGAATAAGTGATAGGAAAAAAATTAATAAGGCACAATGAATAAGTTAATTGAGGGTGAGATGAGCCTCCGAGACAGCTCTACAGAAGTCATATAGTACAGGGTCACACCCAAATTTTGCCAAAACTGAAAAGGAGAGAATTCTCCATTTTTGGAGATTTCCTGATGCATATACATGTTCGTATGTTGCATAGAAAGTTTAAGCTGATTCCGATCAAAATTGGATTTTTTACAAATTTTTAAATATACTCAAAAACTGGGCCAAAGTCCCTGTACTATAGTACAGGGGGGTCACGTCCAAATTTCACCAAAATTGAAAAGGAGAGAATTCTCCATTTTTATAATCTATTCTGATACATATACATGTCCTTATGTTGCATAAAAAGTTTAAGCTGATTCCGATCAAAATTAGATTTTTATGAATTTTTAAAGTTACTCAAAATTAGGCCAAATTTTGCCAAGATTGAAAATGTGAGAATTTTCAATTTTTATTACATTTCCTAACACTGTACATGCCATATATTTCATGTGTATAAAATTTTGCAATTTGGCTGCATTTTTGTATTCATGAATAAAAATTTTGCAATTTTAATGTAATTACCACACCTACTATACAATCAGCACATTATTTTGCGGATTTTTATTTGACGAATTTTTCTAAAATGCGAAAATCGCGAAATTTAATGACCACAAAATACATGGCGTATATGGTACATTATACATGTCATCAAGAGTTAAAATTGTATTTAAGTTGCTCCAATAATCCTCCCTCCCTTTAATGTCTCACTTTTAATTTCAAATACTTTTCCTTTCCTCAGTCTCTCTTCAATGTCAGCTGCTAGTGCATTCTCTTTCAGCCTCTTAAGAGCACTAATGACATCAGTCCATGTACCAGGTGGATATACCCCAGTCCATTTAGTCCACAGTCCCATCTTCCTACTCTCCACTCCAGTCTTGTCCTCTTCAATCTTATCAATGTCCTTTTGTTTTATTCCTGGTAAGTACAGTCCAAAGGTTTGCCATTTTGTTAATGGTTCCAGCCATTCAGCCCACAGGTCTTCTCTAGGACTGGAATCAAGAGGAGAAGGTGGGGTTGAAAAGGAGGCCATTTTGTGTTGTGAAGTGTGTGGGTGTTGGGGACTTCCCCTGTTGAGGCTGTTAGATACATGTACATGTGATCTGATGTTTTAAACTTTATTGCTTTCACACCCACAAACTTCATGGAATTAAATCATGACATATCAGACTCATTGCAAAATCAATATCATTCATCAATAACAATATTAAAATCACTATTTTCAAGTTTATTTCTAATAGCTTCAATCCAGTCCTTGTGTAAAGCAATTGCTGCATAAGCAAAACTGCCACTAACTTCGACGAATGAGTTTAAGAACTTTTTACAGTGCTCCTGCACTTGAGACAACTCCCTCTGGAAAGTAAGACTAGCCTGGAACTCTGAAATGATTTTGTCTATTGAAGGATTTCCTCTCACAACTTTATTGATTAAACAAAGAGTAAATAATTTATTTGCAAGTTCAGGGACTGCTTCCATTGGTAGTGAAGTAAGATCAGCATAATGAGATTGAAGAATGTCATTGATCACTTTCTTTATTTTTTTGACATCAACAGTAGCTGATAATAGAGGTCAAAGGTCATGTACACACAGTATTATCACTTACTAGCTCCTCCAATGGATGATACTGACATTGATTCATGTACTACATTAGAGGAGGAGGTAGTAGGATCTGATTAATATTAAATAAATAAACAATTTAAATGATAATTATTATCTATTACTTGTTGAAGGAGGAGGAGGATTTCTTCGTGCCCTATGAATGATTAATGTAACTGGGTTAACTACTCCTACTAGCGGTACAGAGTAATTAAGAAAAGGGACAGCATCAGGTGATCCGTAAACTGATATAAGACAACATGAAGGATAACAATATTGTTTATCACCAAATTTATCAATGTCCTCTTGATATAGCTGTAACATATATGACCTTATAAAATATGAATTAATACAAGCTTACTCTGCTAGGTTTAGTGTGTGGTTTAACTATCCAGCCTGTAGTTGGTTCATCCTGATATGCATTAAAGTTTAATTCAATATAACGTTCATAAGGAAACTTAAAACAAAAGGAAATATTTGGTCCAATCTCAGCTTCAGAGTATTTCCGCTCAACAAACTATCAAATAAATGAAATAATAATCAACACATTATACAGTATCTAATGCTTTCTTACTTGAGTGAGTGCCTCCAATTCTTTAGCTGCAGTGAATATCACTAAATCTTCTACTCCTTTCTCCCTATAATAAATCAGTCCAGCATATTTCATATTTTTTCTTACATCAGTATAAACTATGCCTATAAACAGTAAAGCACATTAAAATTGATTACTTTAATATGCATGCTTACTAGTCTCAGTACAAAGCACAGCTTTGCTAACAGTTTCTGTTTCTACATGCACAGGATCTTGTTGTTCTTCCTCTTGTCCTCTGCCTCCTTCCTGATAATCTCCTCCTTCTTCTTTATGCCATCCTTCTTGTGATTCTTCTTGTTGCGGTTGTTCTTCTTGTTGTTGCTGTCCTTCTTGTGATTTATCTTCTTCCTCTTGTTGTCCCTCTTGCTGTCCCTCCTCTCCTTGTTGCCCATTGGTTTGTTCATTAGCTCCTGGTTGCTGTTGCTGGACTAGTACTGTCAGTACTCCTCCTCCTTGTTGCTGTTGAGCTGGTACTACACCTGCTCCTTGTCCTTGAGGTTGCTGCTGCTGACCTCCTCCTCCTCCTTCTCCATCATCTCCTGCTATTAAAAATCCCAGTATGCATACCAAACAGAACTCTTTACGCTCAATGGATCCATACCCACTATTAGAGCTAAACTTACCTCCCTCAACTATTGAGAACTGGTAAGGAAGACTGGGTGTACTCATGGGAGCTATAGCAAACTTGAGATAACGACTAAGACCTGGTTGTCCTGTTAAATCAACGCAGTGCTGTATCTCTAACTTGAGTCGTTTGAGGAGAGGCTTTAAGAGTGATACTGCATACACAGCACTCACTAGGACAGTATTAGGAGGAAACTGAAACTGTCCTCCTACAAGAGCAACCACTGCTGCTTCTACTGTCTCAGAGGACAGTAAGCTCTCTTTCTGTACTCCGATCCTTAGACCATAATCCTCCCAATTCATCAGTTGAGGTTTGTCTCCTTGAATTAAGAACAGCTTCTTCTCTGCTACTTGGACAGAACTCAGACAATCCAATTTATCTATCAATACAAAACAATTATGATACATGTACATTGTGTACACAATAATACTCTTACCCATTGATGGGATCAGGTAATTAAATTGTAGTCCAATGGAACTAGTCTCTTTGATGGATTGTTCCTCTAAGGATGTGACTCTCTCCTGTAGTTGTGACTTCTCCTTCATTAGTTTAGCTATGTACAATTCATTATCAGACACTTTAGCTCTAAGGTCTAATAGAATATTAGTAATTATTGCTAATTGATAATGATATACTGGTACTAACCAGTAATGATCTGTTTCTCATTCTGTGATTGTTCCTCTACTTGTGATGTCAGTTTGGCTATAACTTTTTCTTTTTCAGAAATTTCAGTTTTTAGATTTTGATTGTCGTCTGCATAATAAACATAACCTCATCTAATACATGCTGTGTGGATATTTAACTAACCATTATTGACAACTTTAGTTTTAAGCTTCTCATAATCTTCTACATTAATAGAATATTCTTTCATCTAATATTATGTACTGATGAATGATGATACACTAACCAGTAATAATTTGTTTCTCTTCAGCCAACTCTTGCAGTTGTGTCATCTCTCCTAATTTACTATCATTACTACGGCCATGACCTAAAAAAAACATAATCAGTACATAATATTATAACAGTTGTACATATAGAATAGATGCACTGGTCAGATGAAGCACCATCAACAACTACATGGTGTACAAGGCCATACATAGCATATCATTCAGTATTACTATATACCTCTGGAAGACATTGTAATATATTTCATTATTGATTGCTGGTGTCCAACAGGAAGTAAGTTGTGAATCAGTAGAGAGACTCCATTGATGTTGCTACTATGCCATTGATTATGAAACTTGATTGAAATCATTGGCATATTAGATGTATCTGGTATATGTTCTTCATATATTGTTTTTAATGATTCATCAAGATGCTTTACTTGAGCTGACAAACGAAAATTATCAGCTTTTTCTTGGTATTTTAGTAATTCGCTAACAATATTTAACTTGTTGATGCCAAATTTAAAATCTTGTAAAAAGACTTCACTCATGTCCACTATCAGACTGCAATCAATAAAATCATAAAATGGATGAATAATTTTGAAAGTTTCATCTAATGATGCATTTGTTAGTTTATCATTCCAATGCACGTAAGCCTCCAGCCATACAATAAGATTAGCTCACTGCTTAGGATCATTCTCAATTTTCATCTGAAGGCCTGAACGTACATGCGTCATTAAACT
>NW_003548172.1:0-1019 GCF_000090795.2 Amphimedon queenslandica | reverse complement strand
CGGTCATCAATCATAGGACCAGGATTGAGTTCAACATCTCCTGATAAGAGGAGGAGCATACGTAGACAGACAATCAAATAGAGATCATTGTAAATCAGGTTAGAACTGCTGTCTCCAGGTAAGACTACTGACTGAAGGTAATTTGTATCAGTAACAGTAACACCAGTAGTACATTGTACTTGGTAGCAGTTACCTAATAATAAAATACCAGTAAATATACAAGTACAAAGTTCCAATTGTTGTTTACCTGTTGGAGGAATCATCAAGATGTGTCTTAATAAAGAGAGAGTGTAAAAGAGGAGGAGGAGTAAAACAATAAGAGACAAAGCTGGTGGCAGTTTAGATGTCTTCTCTCCTGATGTAGTACTGCCTGACTTGCTGTCTACTGCAGCTTTGAATGAGTGAGAGTGGCGGCCATTAGCAGGTCTACTGGAGGCAGCTTGACAGTAGTTCCACAGTCCAATACTTGCTCTCCATTGAGAGACATCAATAATCTTGTATGTAAAGGGAAGCTGGCTAAGCGAGACTATGTAAAGCGAGTAAAGCCTAAAGGGCAGCACTGAAACTTTTGAAGCCCCAATTAATGCACTAGACACTGAAATATGTGGGTGTTGGGGATTTTTCCCGTTGAGGCTGCTGCATGTACCGCATGTAGATGCACATGCATTAATCCATAGATACTATGATTAATCAGATGTATTATATCTATGTGATTTACAATTAGATCTAATTTTTATTTAAATTCAGCTAATTTTATATAATGTTTTAAGCACCCTTAAGAGCCATTTAATTAATATTCCAGTTCTATTTTTGTCATTTCTCTGAATACAGTGTCCCTCAGTCCAGTACCACTCATAGTACAAGTATAGAGACCACTGTCAGCCACTTTAACTGATGCTATAGTGAGGTTACTCTGTACAGCTGGACTAGTAGAAGGACTGCCACGTTGAGACCTAAACTGAGAGTTGACACCATTAGCAATAGAGTACATTATCAATGATCGTACACCATCAATTTTC
>NW_003548171.1:8464-10427 GCF_000090795.2 Amphimedon queenslandica | reverse complement strand
GATGTGATATGGTAAGATAATTCATGTAAGATCTTAAATAAGATCGGGCCTGTAAATCTTATCAGTAAAATTGTAAGATAATTTATGTAAGATCTTAAGTAAGATTCAGCCTAAAAATCTTATCAGGGATATTGTAAGATAATTCATGTAAGATCTTAAGTAAGATCCGGCCTGTAAATCTTATCAGTAATATTGTAAGATAAGTCATGTAAGATCTTAAGTAAGATCCGGCCTATAAATCTTATCAGTGATATTGTAAGATAATTTATGTAAGATCTTAAGTAAGATCTGGCCTGTAAATTTTATCAGTGATATTGTAAGATAATTCATGTAAGATCTTAAGTAAGATCCGGCCTGTAAATCTTATCAGTAATATTGTAAGATAAGTCATGTAAGATCTTAAGTAAGATCCGGCCTATAAATCTTATCAGTGATATTGTAAGATAATTTATGTAAGATCTTAAGTAAGATCTGGCCTGTAAATTTTATCAGTGATATTGTAAGATAATTCATGTAAGATCTTAAGTAAGATCCGGCCTGTACATCTTATCAGTAATATTGTAAGATAATTTATGTAAGATCTTAAGTAAGATTCAGCCTAAAAATCCTATCAGGGATATTGTAAGATAATTCATGTAAGATCTTAAGTAAGATCCGGCCTGTAAATCTTATCAGGGATATTGTAAGATAATTCATGTAAGATCTTAAGTAAGATCCGGCCTGTAAATCTTATCAGGGATATTGTAAGATAATTCATGTAAGATCTTAAGTAAGATCCGGCCTGTAAATCTTATCAGTGATATTGTAAGATAAGTCATGTAAGATCTTAAGTAAGATCCGGCCTATAAATCTTATCAGTGACATTGTAAGATAATTCATGTAAGATCTTAAGTAAGATCCGGCCTGTAAATCTTATCAGTGATATTGTAAGATAATTCATGTAAGATCTTAAGTAAGATCTGGCCTGTAAATTTTATCAGTGATATTGTAAGATAATTCATGTAAGATCTTAAGTAAGATCCAGCCTGTGCATCTTATCAGTAATATTGTAAGATAATTCATGTAAGATCTTAAGTAAGATTCAGCCTAAAAATCCTATCAGGGATATTGTAAGATAATTCATGTAAGATCTTAAGTAAGATCCGGCCTGTAAATCTTATCAGTGATATTGTAAGATAATTCTTGTAGGATCTTAAGTAAGATCCGGCCTGTAAATCTTATCAGTGATATTGTAAGATAATTCTTGTAAGATCTTAAGTAAGACTATGCCTGTATATGATAGCTAAGATTGATCAGACTAAATCCAAATAAGATCTTATAAGGTTGTTCTTAACTCTTATCTCACCTTATCTCACCTTATCTCACCTTATCTCACCTTATCTCATCTGATCAGATTATTCAAGATCTTAGTAAGATTTTTTTCCTGGGTGTACATGTAAAAAATACCCTATAGTGCTTTTAATTTAACAACACTTTATTTTGGCTATTTTGCTGCTACATGCATTTTATTAAAAATTAATTTTGGTGATTTTGCATTACTATGTACATGTACATTAATGATTGTTAATAATATAATATTGTAGCCATTATTCTGAAGGTATTTTTATTATTTAATTCCATTTACTATTAAACTACATGTACATGTACTGTATATCTTTGTCCATGATTATGTACCTAATCTTTTACTTCCTTTAACCGTCTTTCATCTCTCTGTCTCTGTCTGTCTCTGTCTCTCTGTCTCTCTGTCTCTGTCTCTGTCTCTGTCTCTGTCTCTGTCTCTGTCTCTGTCTCTCTCTGTCTCTCTCTCTCTCTCCTCCCCCCTCTGAGCATATGTTTACATGTACATGTCAATGCATAGATAATTCATTCAGTGCCAAACCAAAACCCAGCCTTAATTAATAATATCACCTAATAAATAATAATCACCTAAAAAGCACATGGTCAAGCACATGTTAAGTTTATA
>NW_003548171.1:6235-8125 GCF_000090795.2 Amphimedon queenslandica | reverse complement strand
GTCACATGACTAGGTATTGTAGTATTGTTATGATTTTGTAACTTTAAAAATTCATTAAAAACTAATTTTGATTGGAATCAGCTCAAACTTTCTACACAACATACAGGGGTGTCGCTCGCCTTGAAAGATTGGTAGGGCACTAGGTCTGGGAAGGGGAAGGACCTTTTCACGCGCAAAGCGTGGGAAAAATTTTGCCGTATCTAATTAATATTCATGATGGGTGTGGTCAATTTTGGTCGATTAATTGATTGATTGATTAACTTTTGACGCCCAAAATTCATAATGGCGTTCATTTCTAGCAATAAATTGCTTAACTACCAACTGTATTTCTACATTATGAGTCAGTTTTTGGTGTGTGTGAAGAAGTAAGCAGTGATTGAGTCTTTCCTGGATGGTTATTAAATGAATTAACTTGAATTAATAACTAATTTTAATAAAAATGGCTGCTGATCTTCAAAATATTGGTGGAGCAACTGCCCTACCTGCCCCTTAGGCAGCGACGCCTCTGACATAAGTACATGTATATGTAAAATAAAAAATTTTATTGGAGCCATTTTTGCCGAAATTTAACCAATTAGCGTAACTGATGAACATATTAATTTTTTATCAAAGTTATGCATGCATGGTTTCCGAAATGAGCTCCCTCCCCCCCACTTTTAGAATTTGTATGTGAACCAGAACCCTTGTATGTGTAGTTGTATGTATGTTAATTTTTAAATATTGGGACCACACGAATGCAGTCCTTCCAAAAATTTTGACGAGTTTACAGAAGATGAATTTCAAGACCTATAACCTTTCCCAGTTCATTGGGTTGCGTTAAATAGCTCATTTATTGTATAATAGCATCGTGGGTCCATCATCAGTAGATATTCCTATGCCCCACCTACTGTACATTAAATAAACTAACAAACAATGTATTATGAGCACAATACAAGGTACATGTACTTATGCTATTGTGAATAATATATTGTATAAGTGGGTTTTTTGAAGGAATTTTATTTTATAAAATTTACTAAAAATCTAATTTGCTGATTTTAATTTTATGAATTCTATCACGTGCTATGCGGTACCATATTAAATTGATTTTTGCGTATTTTATTTTCACAAATCAGGAAGGAATCCATGAAATTTGTAACCCTCGAAAATCCACTTATACTATTGTCAGTATACGTGTATCAGTACACATGTATATTGAATGAAAAGTAGCAAATTTATATTAATGATACCAAAACTCCAAAGTTAATTCCCTCCAATATTCCCCCAGTTCATACTGTATATACTAGTATACACATGTACAGGAACATGGTCACAAATGACATGAAATAGTTACTAATTTTCCCAGAGGAAGTTCAATTTGTATCAGTTGTCATCAGTATATAGCAGTCCCACACAATTCACTGGATTAATTATTCATTTGATGACTCTTCTTTGATGTGTTTGGTATTTTGTGTGGTCAATTTGTATCAATATCACTATTTACAATAAATCATGATTGTAGCTTTGATTTCAGAAATACATCCAAATTGATACTACATTTCCTGATACTCGTACATACATGTACACACATACTGTGAGTGAGTGTCCATTAATGTACTTATATTGCAGTTTGACTATAATCAACCTCAATTTTACATATTGATGTCCTTATGCTGTGTAGAAAGATTGAGGTGATTCTGACTTCAATTTTTCAAGTTACGGCTATTTTTTAAAATTGGCCAAAATTTGAAAAATACTCAAGGCTATAGCCCATGGTTTTTTTTTCAAAAAATGGCTCCAAAATCACCCCCAATTTTTATTGCATTTTTTGTTACATATTGATGTCCTTATGCTGTGTAGAAAGTTTGAGCTAATTCTGACTTCAATTTTTCAAGTTATGGCTATTTTTTTAAA
>NW_003548171.1:0-3375 GCF_000090795.2 Amphimedon queenslandica | reverse complement strand
TCGATTTCATCATCTATTTCTTTCCAGTTAGAGATTTTGTCATTTTTGTGTTGGATCCATGCAATTGCAATATGAGTATGGATTTACGGTATTCACCCACGCAAATAATTGAATAGATACCGTATTCATTATTCATAGCAGTCAATAATGTTAATTTATTGACTTTCAAAACTTCATCCAGACATTTGTGCTGCATTTAAAAGCCTGTCTTCCCTTTACTGCACTGCTGGAAGTATTGGCAGTGTTTCAAGTTACTGCCAATATGAAATTATAGTATCTGCCATTTTAGTTTACTCTGATCATGCTCAGTGGCACCAGGCCAATATAAGTTAGTTCCTTATTATACATGTATGTACATGTATTGTATAGAAGTACATGTACATATGTTTTTGTGTGTACACGTACAGTACATGTACCTCATGCAAAACTAGAGTGGCCCCAATTGTAGTATATTAAAGTCCTTTTGGTCTGTATCATGTACATGTACATGTATGTCTGGGCGTGGTGGGAGGTTGGAACTAGTTAATGTTTTACATTCTTCTACATGTATATGCACATGTACGATATATAATTAATTGCATGGTGTGGTCACCAAGTGGGTGTGTCTTTATTTTATAGCTAATTGGTCGAGTGGTTCTTGGTCAAGAGGCTTGTGTATCTGAGTTTGTTCTACAGTTACCAGCTTTAGCATCTGATGCCATGTTTCACGTGAGAAAGGTAGCGTTTGTGCATCTCAGTATACTCTTGGATACTACCTCTGTATATTTTAGTCCTTTGCTATATGCTGTAACGACTTGTGTTCAGTAATAGGGCCAACATCTACTGAGGAAGTTATTGTGAGTATATTTTATAGAGTTTATATGTACAAGTATATTTGGTTTGTACATGAGTAGTACAGTCCATGTATAAAATAAAATATGTTTTTTTTCTCCATACAATCTACTGTACAGCTGCCAATTGGAGAAATCCCCAAGCAAAAATCATGCCAACATTTTATGTTGTACATTCATGCAGTAACTATTATCTACATGTACATGTACGCATGTATCTATTGTCATTCCTTTTACTCTCTCTCTGTCTCTTTGTCTCTGTTTCTCCCTCTCTCTCTCTCTCTCTCTCTCTCTCTCTCTCTCTCTCTCTCTCTCTCTCTCTCTCTCTCTCTCTCTCTCTTTCTCTCTCTCTCTCTCTCTCTCTCTCTCTCTCTCTCTAGTTACCATATTTCATTCAGTTGTGTAAAGATGAAGTCTGGGCAGTTAGAAAAGTAAAGAAACATCATAAATATTATTAATTATTGTTGTTGTATGCTACAAAGGACCTTGATGATGTGAAGACTGGAGTACTGGCTCATCTATTGGAGTTCTTTGAGGTACATGTACATGTACACTGATATGTACGTATGTACATGTACATACGTACATGTACATACACTGCATTTGTAGCTGTGAAATGTACATGTACTGTACATGTAAATGAGAGATGAGAGTACATATACATGTACATGTACAAAATGTATTGCATCACATGCATGCACATGTAATTTCCCAATTAAATAATAATAAACCAATAACATGTACAAATTTGAAAGAGAGAACTCTCCATTTTTATTACATTTTCTGATGTATATACATGTACTTATGTTGGGTATAGAAAGTTTGAGCTGATTAATAGTTTCTCAGATTGGGAATGTATTTCTGGCATAAGTCATACACCTGCTCCTACTTCAGTCGAAGAAGGTGATAACATGCATGTACATGTATATCTCTGTAAATGTAATACCGTATATTGATTTTTTCATTATTTTTATCATATATATACATGTACATGTAGGTGTTACCCTCTGACATTAGAAAGGAGAACTTCCCCTCTATATTAAACGGGATCCTGGACACTGAGAATGAGAAGAATTGGAGATACAGGGACTCACTGGCCGAGTAAGTGTACATGTACATGTACCCACTTCTTTATACTGTGGCTCTTATTTTGAGGGAATTGTGTTTTGTGCATTTTGCAAAAATTAAACCTAAAAATACTAAAGTGTATGTACATCAATCCTCTATCATCATTTGATAGTGTAAACAGTAACCAAACTGAGTTGAAGTGAGCTGGACCAAACCAGGCCAGCATGGTTTAGTACAGCAGGGCCAGCTCAGCCTGGTTCAGCACGGTTTAGCCCAGTTCTGTAGTGTAAACATAGTACTATATAGTTTAACAACAGGCAAGCATGAAGAGATTGTACCTAGTACTTTCCTACTTAAAGTGTGGGGAGGCCAACAACTTGTCTTCAAAAGTATAACGTTTGATATTTTGATAAGGAATACGTAGTTTATGTACAGTACCTTCTAGCCATTATAATACACTAATGCTAGTACGCAATTCACTGGATGTGCAATTGTACATAGACATGTACTTCTCCACTTATACTTATTATCACTGGACAATCAGTGACACTAGTTATACAGATGCCACGCTAGCAAATTGACAGTTTGGAATTTTGAGCAGCAAAAATATTAAAAGTGCTATACACTACACACATATAACAAGAGTACATGAGGTATAATTAATATACTAAGCATCTATTACTTAAACGTCTAATTTTTGGAGTCCTCTTACAGAGAGTGTGGTCCGGCTACACGAGACTAGTTCTCTTTTACTGAGTCTAAAGTTTGTGTAGAAGAATAAGTTCTCATGCTACTGCTATCTGATGCTGTATGATATCCACTGGATACTGTTCTGTGAGACTGTACAGTAGCAGCATCTTCCTCTAAATTTGTATTGCCTTTCTTATGCATGTAATTATAAACTTTTGCAGCTATTACGTCAGTTTTGGCTAGTGATATTGCAGTGTGACCTTTTTTAGATTTAATAGTTGGGTCAGCTTTCCATTCTAATAATAACTTAACTATTTCATAATGTCCTTTAAAACTAGCTATCATTAAAGCAGTAACACCATCATTCCTTTGAACATTAGGATCAACTTGTTCCTTCAGCAACAATTCAACTATTTGAGTGTGACCATTTTGACAAGCCAACATTAAAGCATTCCAACCATCTTTCTCTTGAACAATAGGATCAACTTGTTCCTTCAGCAACAGTTCAACTATTTGAGTGTGACCATTTTGACAAGCCAACATAAAAGCATTCCAACCATCTTTCTCTTGAACATTAAGATTAACTTGTTCCTTCAGCAACAGTTCAACTATTTGAGCTTGACCATTTTGACAAGCCAACATAAAAACATTCCAACCATCTTTCTCTTGAACATTAAGATTAACTTTTTCCTTCAGTAACAGTTCAACTATTTGAGTGTGACCATTTTGACAAGCCGACATTAAAGCATTTGAACCATCCTCTCGTTGATATTTATAATCAACTCCT
>NW_003548170.1:9142-10428 GCF_000090795.2 Amphimedon queenslandica | reverse complement strand
GGAACTATGGCAATATATATCTTTCACGCCACAAATTCGTCTAGATATGATGGACACTGCTATGATGACATACATTCATTCTTTTCAGCTTCCATTTTGCTCTGCTCCATTAAGACTCAATGTTTTCGGTATGCACCCTAGTAGCTGGATATAAAATTTGACTAAATAATTAGCCATTTGCTGGGCAGTAACTTGTGGTGGAGAAGCAACTACTGGTAGAGAAGTACTCCAGTCATCAGAGTAAACAGTGGTACCATTAGCTACATGTGGTGCACTTATGTGATAAAGAGTTGCTGCCTGTCTGTTTTGAAACAGTTGCGTCAAACCTAGTGATGGTGGGAATAAAGTGTTCACCATCCCAAAAACCCACAACTCCAGTCTAGAAATGTGCCCATAATGGGATTGGCTATGGGTATTGGCCGATATTTGGACTAATAAATATAATCAGTTATAAATTGCACTGATAATACATGTGGTTTATTGGTTTGGACCACATGCGCAGTCAAAGAAATTGCATGTATAAATATGGCAGCTGCTGTTAAGAAGACCCCTAGATCACCAGTTTGGATATACTTTAGTGTGTGAAAACGCTAAATTTTTAAAGTGTAAAGTGTGTAGCGAAGAAGTATCATGAGGTGGCAAAACTGCCATGTCCTACACAATGGCTAACCTAAAGTCTCACCTGAAAAAGCACCCTGATGTTTACAAGAAGTACCTATCTAAGGAGAAAGATGCTACAATAGATTCATTAGCTGTCTCAACAGCTAGTCAAGGTGGGGTACAACTTACACTTGATCAATTCATTGCCCGTACTCGTTCTTGAGATATAAATGCCTCTAAAGCTTAAGCTGTACATTAAAAGTAGGGGAGATGATCACTCTCAATTTTTAACCATTTAGTAACGTAGATGACAGAGGTTTTAGTTCTTCACTTAAGCTACTGGAGCCAAGATATGTAATACCAAGTAGGAGATACATGACAGAAGTTGTTATACCAAGAATTTAAAATGGCCAAGCCAAAGACTTCAGATAAGAAATTTTAGGAGTAATGTCTTTGAGTTTTACTTCAGATAGTTGGTCTGCTGATGTTGCTGATCACTCTGTGATAAGCCCACAATATATTAGAATTGTTCACATTTAAGTCTTCAGAGCTACATGTCCAGTCTTTCCCTGAGTCTCATAGAGGGACTTACATCTGTGCCATATTTTCTGTTATGATGCAGAAATGGCACATTGTTAGAGAAAGCATTCATCTAGTTTTCATGACAATGCCAGTAATATGGTAAA
>NW_003548170.1:2559-4691 GCF_000090795.2 Amphimedon queenslandica | reverse complement strand
TGTTAGCTTTGTGTAATAATTTTACGTGCACAATCAAGGTAGAAATGTGGAAGGGCTTGTAACTCAGCAAAGAAGGCCTTGTTTTGCTGATTCAGGTGTCAAGGGAAAATTTTGTTTCTGTAACATGTTTTATGATAAAATGGATTTTGCCTACATCAAGATTTTTCGTGATTACAAGCCATATCTCAAACTGATAATTCCCGGAGATAGCCTTCTCAATTTTTCATATTGGGTCACATATTCAACTTTATTTTTTGCACAGTTGTTAATTTTATTCTCTTTCTCAGCTACATAATGCACACTGTGGTATAAGTATTTATTTGCTTCTAAAACAGAATAATTGTACCGTAAATCCTTAAATAGAAACTGCATTCGAATAAACGCCATGGTAGCAATACAATTCAACTATAATTACGCAACACTAGCCTAAGAGTGACTGAGTAGTCTAGTGGATAATGCCTGAAGTTGCAGAAATCAGAAGCATGAGGTCGAACCCCAGTCTGGGCCAATGTTTTTTTTAATTTTTATATTTTTTTTCGAGGTCCAAATACCATATTAGGAAATAGACGCCCAGGCTTTTTTTTAAAGAAAATAAGGTATGCATTACACATGGTGCATTAATTATCATTTGCAGAGCCTGAAACAGTTCATTGAAAAATTGAGACATTATGTCTGAACCTTGCTAAATTTGACGTACATATTTTAAAAATTCATTGGAAATGGTTTTCACTGGATTCTGCCATAGTCCTAATGCAGCATGTTGTCTGAGTACTAAAGTACAAGGTATTTAGACAGAAATCGAACTGAGGAATAACTTTTTGATTTATATACATGTATTAATGCCGTGTAGTAAGTTTGCACTAAATGAAAAGTTGAATTTGAAAAATATTATAGCTATAGAAAATAGGGCTAAACTTTATAAGAAATAAAAAGTAGAAGTTATCCATTTTTGTAAATTTTCTTGTACATAAATGTTTCTATGTTGTAAAGAAAGCAAGCTGATTGCAAACAAATTGGGATTTTTTTATAAATTTTAAAAGTTGATTACACTGACCAAAAGTCCCTGTACAGGGAGTTTGGCCAAATTTTAAATAAGATATAATCTATTTTCTATATTTTGTTTTCTTCAGTACCATTTTAAAGGAAAAATAACAAAACTTTTAAGAAAACAAGGTTAAGTAGGATTCAAAACGACCAACAAAAATACAAAATGGAAATCTTACTCGTAATGCAAATTCTACTCTACTTTGAACTTTCAATGTTATTATGTAAGAATTATGGATCACATTGCAATGTTGAGTAGAATTTGCGTCACGAGTAGCATTTTCAATTCATAATTTTGTTGGTCGTTCAGAAACCTACTTAACCTTGTTTTTTTAATTTTGTGTTCTTGTTTGTATTGATTTTTATCATAATATATATAATATTTCTATGGTTGCCATTGTGATGCTTGTTGATATTACACAAACAATACTTTCCTTTATTATTACTATTATCATTGTTGAGTTTACATCGTTTATAAGATACAGCATTGAATAGACATGCTGAAGGAATATCAACTAAATGTATACTGATAACAAGTGAAATTAATAGTCTTGGCAAGTCCTTGTTTAAGAAGCTGTAAGCTGAGTGTCCATCTTCCCTGTAATATGGCATCTATTCTTGTTCTCCAGGCTGTTTTCATTGACATTATCATTGCTTATCATAACATTAATGAATTGTTCTGTTTTAAAATAAAATAAAATCACACACTTGATAAAACAGTAACATGTAAGATTAATACCTTCTTATAGCTGAAAACTTCCAATAAAGTATTGCAGTAGTTATTTTCAAGCATAGCTTGGTAAAAAAATTAATTACTTCTTCCAGAGATGCAGATCTGAGCATGCGCAACCACACCCAAATTTTGGAGCACATGCTTTTTTATTAAACAAAATGGCGGCATGCAGCCAAGATGGCTCTATCAAGGAGTCACAGTATCACTTTTCTTTTCTGGAAAAATGATTTGATGGGACATGGACCTGCGTATAGACTGTTGGAGTAGATTTATGTAAGAATTATCCTTGTAACAGGACTAACTTCCTTGATGATGGTGATGATGATGATGAAAAAAAGACTAGGTCTAGAGCCAT
>NW_003548170.1:0-1421 GCF_000090795.2 Amphimedon queenslandica | reverse complement strand
TGGGAAAGCTTAGCTAATTGAACCAGATGTGTGATGGGAATTATGTCCACCATAACTGACAAGTTTTGTGTAAGTGTTATCAACCTTTTTGTTAAAAATGCATCCTTACATGTATAGGTTGGTGTTCCGTAATGTCAAAGGCTGGTGTTCCATAATTGCTACAACTTGCAATTAGCAAATTTGGATTGCATCAAACTGTGCAAATAAAAGGTATACATTATCTCTCTGTAAGTTAAGTGCATAACAAATTAAAGTACTATATTTGCTCAAATATACGCCCAGCTTTAATAAACACACATGACAAATATTTCCTAACTATAGATACACATATTTTACCCAGTATGTGTTACGATAATGGGATTGGCAGGGATAATCACAGACTGTAGTTGACAATAAATATGATGTAAACTCAAGTTAATACCAAGAGGTAAAACACAGAGAGACAAAAAAAGAAAACACCAGAGCCAAAAGAGCATCAAAGAGAGAACAATATAACGACTGAAACAGAACAAATCAATAACAACAGACAGAGACAGAATAGACTGTGTATGCATCACAACTTATATAACACCTATAACCACAAGTATGAATTAGATAACCACAAACTAAAATACAATATAATAATTAGGATAGATTGACTAGTGTACATCAAAATACTATTATTTCTAACACTCCTTCTCACTTCTCAATTAGAGTAATTCCAGCCATTTCCCTTAGCTTGAGAAACTTCTCTATTCCAAATCCTTTTGTCATAATATGTGTGATAATTTCTTCTATCTTACAATATTCGATGTCTATCATTCCATCCTGTACCTTCTCCCTGACATAATGGTACTTAATTTTAATATTCTTTGACTTTGAAGTAGGCCATACATATAGCTGCCTGATTATCTTTATAGATAACAGTTAGGTTTTGTGTTACAACCAAAATCAAAAGTAAGCTCTCTTAGCCAAACAGTTTCTTGAGTAGCAGTGAGAGAGCAACATACTCTGCTTCAGCAGAAGACAGAGCTACACTGGTCAGCTTCTTGCTTCTCCAGCGGATACCTGCTCCTCCTATCTGAAATATGTATCCAGAGGTTGATCTATGATCATCACTATCACCACTGAAGTCAGAATCAGAGTATCCAACAAAAATGTCTGAACTGTCTCTCTTGTACAATAGACCATAGTCCTGTGTGGCTTTCAAGTATCTGATAATCCTTTTTATAGCAATCCAGTGTTCTGTTGTAGGCTGAGAGAAAAATTTCCCCACATTTGATACAGCAAAGGATATATCTGGTCTTGTCATGGTTGCTAAGTATTGCAAGCTAGCAACAGCTGATGGATACAAAGCCATATCAGCTAACTCATCTCCTTCTTTCGCCTTAACCAATTTGATACTAGAATTGACAGGTGTAGCTATTGCCATAGATCTTTCA
>NW_003548169.1:6950-10432 GCF_000090795.2 Amphimedon queenslandica | reverse complement strand
GTGGGAGACGGGCTCTAATTAAAATAAAGAAATAGAATGACATTATGCTATTGAATTTTACTATTCAATTTTCTTTTGCACATGTCATGTTTGTACATTGTCCCCGTTTACACTTCCCACTTGTATGTACATGTACATGTAAATCATTATCTGATTAGTCTCATACAAATTACATGATTCATGAACATGTGTAAATTTCAAGTCCTATCTTAAATTTGGACACAAGCTTCTATTTGAGGACTCTCTTATACTTTATATACAATGATGGCTCCTATTCTCTTAATGCATGTGCAGTCCCAGCTTCTAATTACAAGCTTTCATTAATTTGAGAAGGCTTTTAATTAGGACTGTACTCAGGGTTTCACACAAAGTAAAGTGAGCTACACAACATACATGTACATTACAGTACTTCATGAGCTGACAATCACTACAATACACAGTAACACATGGCTTTTGGTGTAAGTTTAATTTCATAATTTTAGTTTTGATCTGAATCAGTTAAAATTTTCAAAACAGCACCAGGGTTTCCCACAAAGCATGCTAAAAGATCTAAAATGTATGCTTAATAAGCTGACAAGCATTATAGTAATAGAATAAATTTAAGCTTTGGAACAACTCTAAAAATTTATCAAAAAATTCAGTTTTGATCGAAATCAGCTTAAAACTTCTATACAACATAAAAGCATGTATCAAATATTATAATAATGGAGAATTTTTAAAGTGTTATTTGATAAACCTTGGCCCAAAACCATGTATATGTACATGTCTACAGCAATTTTGAAGCAACTTTTAAAATTTATAAAAATCAAATTATAATTAAATCAGCTCAAAATTTGTACACAACTTGAGAACATGTACAGTATAGCACAAAATTTTTGAGGGCTGTAAATTTTAATGAATTTGCCCAAAAATCTATTTTGTGGATTTAATTTTCGCAAATTGCCGTTCACCATTTTGTAAGAATTTTAATTTTCGCAAAACTAATTTTGCAAATCTTCAAAAAATTCGAAAATCAACGAAATTTACAGCCCTGCACTATATGGTACTTGTATCAAAAAATTATAAAATTGAAAACTTCTCTCCTAGCAATTTTTGATAAAATACCATGTTTATTATTATTACTATAGTACAAGATCTTTAATCAGATTTTTAAAAGTTTAAAAATTCACTAATAAAGTCCGAGTACTATGCTAGAATCATGAGAGAAATCCTGCACACAATAAAAACATGTATTATGAACTACATGTATCAGGAAAAAATAATGGCAAATTCTCTTGTACCCATTTTTAACAAAAATACATTGTATTACTATAGTACAAGCCATACATGTACATGTATTTTGTCATTATTTTGAAGTGACTCAAAAAATTAAGAAAAGACTCAATTTTGATCAGAATTAGCTAAAAAAATTTATGCGGCATAACAACATCTAAGTGCATCAGAAAATGAAATAAAATTGGATAATTCTCTTCTATCAATTTTTAACAAAATACCCTGTACTACATAAAGGGCCTTCAATAAAATTATTTATAAAATACAGAGTGTGATTCAAATCTACTAGCTCAAACTTGAAAATTTCTACATAACATACATGTAAAAACATGCATTATGTATAATAAAACTCTCCTAGCCATTTTTAATGAAATAAAACAGGGTTTTCTACAAAGTGCTAAGCAAGCTATATAGCATGTCAATAAGTTGCATATTACTGTACATGTACATGAACATTAATACATACTATACATTGTAGCTCCCAATCTTTCCTGCATGTCTCTTGTATGTGATGTGTGTATGTATGTACTTTGCTAGTTCCATTAGTGGTTTAGTCAATTCCATCTTTAAGAGTACCTCAGGCAGTGAGAACCAACCTCTCTCTCTCTTCATTAGTCTATAGTCATGTGTTAATGCTAATAGGCCACCACCTGCAAATGAATGACCTACAGTATACAAAAATATAATTAATTTATAATACATGTACATGTGCTATAGTAATTAATGATTTTGACCTTTTAAAACTGAAATTAATCATCGTTATTGTTATTATATCATTACATAATTATCATTATTATTATTGTTTTATTTACCGTTTATTGCTGCTATTGTTATTACTGGAAATGTCAACATTCTTTTAAATAAAGTATTCAAATTGACGTCAAAGAGAACTCTAACATCTTCAGGTGAATAAGATGGGAAGTTATCAAGGTCTAGTCCATTAGAATAGAACTTGCCATCACCAGTTGTGATCAATGCTTTTATATCTTTATTACTAGAGAGAGATAGAGACAGATAATTGGTAGAATGGTAGTACTTATATCTTGCACTAATACATTACATACAGTATAAGCAAAGTTTCCCACAGGACTTTGGCATAGTGCTCATGCAGTTTCTTGTCAGTGGATCAAGTTGCTCAAAAAAGAGACCAAATTTTGTCAAAAATGACTATGAGAGAATTTTCTATTTTTATAGTTTTTTCTGATACATATACATGTCCTTATGCTGCATATCAGCTTTGAGCTTTATCTGATCAAATTTGAATTTTTAATGAATTTTAAAGTTGCTCCAAATGCTGTTTAGCTCACTTAGCATATGCTTTGTGATTAAGCATTAAGAACTATAGGGAAGGATTAAAATTAATTCTAATGGATACTCATCACTGATGTCAACACTCTCACGTTTCATCATTAACAAGTGCCACATACAGTCAGACCACAATTGGGTCGGACATGAATACATGAATGATAAAGATTTACTGTATAGCACTTCATTTTGGCAATTTTGCGAGAAATTGTAATTAGCAATTCTTAATTTGGCAAATTTTGTGTACACGTGCATTACTGAGCATTAATGATTGGCAGTTTTAATCCCAGAGAATTCACTGGCAAATTGCCAAATCCCAAAATAAAAATCCACCAAATTAAAGTGCTATACAGCTAACCATAATGTACGTGTATCTAGACAATGAACCACACCGTACGTTTGCGGTACATGCATTGCCCCATACCTCTCTATGTCGTCCAATGCTTTGAAATATTCTTTAAAGAAGGTTGGAGTGAACCTGTTCTCTCCTTTACACATTTTAATGATAGCCACTGATCCCTTGCACTCTAATGTAACTGAACTAGCAGCAGTAGACGAGTGTCTAAATATACTGCTACTCGCAGACATCTTAAAGAATGAACTGATCACTGATTTAGAAGCAGTACAGGAAAGGAAAACACGAACAGCCATTCAGAAAATTCAGAAATTCAGATTTTAGAATTGGGTGTGGTCCAGGGCGGAGTTTGTACAAAAATGGCTGCAAGAGTGAACTACATCTGTTCTTGTTTCTTTCACAGAAATATTTATTTACAGAAGTACAAGTATCATGTTCATTATTATGATGATCAAAAGTTCATTGAGGACTATTCTGAGGTAAACTTAGATTGTCTTTTGTAATATCTCGCCCTCTCATAGACATTTCTACGTTGGAGCTGTACCGATGA
>NW_003548169.1:0-4827 GCF_000090795.2 Amphimedon queenslandica | reverse complement strand
TTTTGCATAAAGAAGGTGTGATAGGCAAAATGCTGCTGCCAGCAACTGGAGCAGCAGAGGCATTGATGTCAGCAGTACAGGAATCTGTGTGTGCTGATTACCATAATCTTGAAAAATTTGCTACTGTCCTGCAAAAATTGTCCTTTACTGCAGCATTTGGAACCTTGATGAGAAAAGATTATAGTGAGTAAATTTTGTAGTGACTAAATTAAATTACATGTTTTAAATTCCCATAGTTGAGAAATTCCCAACAGAAATGAATCATGACAAGGAGAAGGATACAAGTATGATAAAATAACAATGTCAAATTTACAGCATTATTAGGTATTAAACTCAAGTCAGTTGATCAGTTCATCAATGTCAGAAGTAAATTTGCAAGCACTGTCACTGATTTTTCCCAAGAAATGAGTCACATTTCACCAAATTTGTTGAAAAAGTATTTTTGCTGTGGTTATTCCTACCTTGCTCATCGATTAAATGATTTTGATGCTACTGACGATATGTTGGAACTAGTCTGCAATGACCACTGTTCTCTCATTGATGTCAGCCTATTGGAAAATGTTGCTCGTTATTTTAAGGTGGATAAAGCAATCGCCTTAATTGATGAATACAAAGAAAGTCTTCAAGAATTCAAGTCACTTCAAGACCTTGTAAATAAAGAGTTATTTGCTGGTTCACCACTTAAATCTGAAACAATTACATTTGTTGTTGATAGAAGTGTTAGTGACTACACTTTAAATGATGTCCAGCTTTTGCTAACCTTTGCATTCAAGGAATTAGCACCCCATGTCACAGTTAAAGTCATCAAGGAGGCTAATTCGTTTCTTGTCATTTGTTCCTTTCCTCTCACTCTCTCAGAACAATTGATTGCAACAGCTGGAGAGAACATTGAGTTACTTCAAGAAAATGGAGTAAAGAAATTGACCATTGGCCATTACACTGTATTTGACAATGATGAGGTGGGTTATGTTATACATTTAAATCTACTGGCTTCCTTAAATTAGGCTGATAAAGATGCATCCAAAAAAGCCAAGTCTCAAACTTGTGAGTTAAATTTTTTGGAGTTTAGAAATTATGCTATTTTATACAGCAACTGATGAAGAAGAAATTGCAGAAGAACGCGATAGTCAGAGTAAACTGGAGCAAATAATGATATCACAGGATGTGCAATTATTAAACAAAGAACAGGAATTGATTTGTTTGAAAAAGGTATATCTGTATCTATTATAATTTATTATAATTTGCAGGAAATTGAAATTCTTCAAGCACGAGTAGAAGAGCTGATTACTGATAAAGGTAGATTGACCAATTTTATTTTAGATTTTTTACTATAACAACTAATTTCCAAAGCTCTTAATGATTATACTAGTCTTCAAGAGAAATACAAGGAATTGTTGAAAGAGAAAGAAGGTAGGATTTTGATGTTTTAGAAATCTTTTTTATTATTAAATAATAAAGAACTGTTGAAAGAAGTTTTAAAGTTAAGGAAACAAGGTATCCACTATGATTAAGTAAACATGCAGTATCACAACTATTAATTTTAGTTCAAAAACCATTGGAAAGAGAAAACATTCCTATTGTAAGTAGGCTATTGTGAATATATATAATACTAATTTTATCAAACCTGAAGATATTTGAAGATGATGTTTATGGGGATATTGTAATTGATCATCCTTTAATTGTGAAAATTGTAAAAACGCGTCAGTTTCAAAGACTGAAGGATATTAAACAATTAGGTAACCTACTGCAGTATTGTCAATAATGTAAAAAAGCATGTGTCACAGGCTATACTTACCTGAATATACCTAAAGCAACATATTCAAGACTGCAACATAGCATTGGGTAAGAGTTGATGCTTGACAAATTTATTCAATATGCATATTTATTAATCTATAGAATGTATTATCTTGCTGGGAAATATGTGAAACGGCTTCAAAGACAAAGTGATTTGGAAATTACTGAGTGTGATGTTTTATGCGTGCAAATTGCTGCTCTTTGCTATAACCTTGGTTTTGGTCCATTTTCTCATACTTTTGAAATTTTTTTGGATGAGATCTTTCCTAACAAAGATGATAAGCCCTGGAAGGTAGGTAGTCTTATAAAAGTTTAATTTTAATATAAATAATATTATTAACTATAGGGTACTCCTGAAGCATCTGTCAAAATGATTGATTACATGATTAAAGAAAATCAAGAATTACAGCCTCTGTTTCAGAAGTTTTTGGAAAATCCTGAAGAAGATATTTCATTTATCAAAGATCTCATAAAAGGAGACAAAAGAGTAAGTATATGGAACACATGCAAAATTTATTATAATACAAATAATTATAAATGGATAATAAAATTGAAGTGAGACTTAAAATTAATTTTCACTATTTAATTAGGGACATCGCAAAGACAAAGAATTTTTATACGAGGTAGATTCTACTATGTGTGCAGTAATTACACTACTGATCAATTTTCAGATTGTGCATAACAAGGAGAGTGATTTAGATGTTTGTATGATTGATTACACAACACGTGATGCTGCTGTTTTGGGGATGAAAGTCAGCTTTAAATGGAGGTAATTTTAAAATTTCAATAACTAGATCCATAGTTCATTCATAGAGTATTTATCAACAGAGTTCGTGTTTTGGAGTGTAGTGATCATAAACTGCACATTTGTTTTCAGGAAGATGTTAGAAAATAACTTACATACAATAAATTAATGGCTTCTAATAATATTTATTCTTTAGGATTTAGATATATACAATGACTTGTTTAGAACTCGTCATAGCATATACAGAGAGTTGTATTACCTTCGAAAAAACAGAATAGTTGCTGCAATGTAAGTGTTTATATGAATTACTGTCAATCTACCTACTGATAGGATTGAAAGAATATTGATTAAATCCAGCAAAACTGCACTAATCAGGGATAAAGATAGGTATCATAATGATGTTCATACTTTTTCTAAATGTAGCCTAGAATGGTGACAGTATTAGAAGCTACAGAAAGCATGCCTGCTTATACTCGACTCACTGATGGTGTTCTTAATCTCATCAGATCATTTGTTAATGACACACAGGTTATGAAAAATGAAGGAGCACTTAATATTATTTTCTTTACAAAAAATAGGCACAAGTGTTATTGGACTCCCTTGACACTTTAAAACTTATTGCACAAATTGGTTACATATCTGTTGGGCCAGAAACTACTTGGAACATACATGACATGGTATGAAATCACATGTGTTTATTTTAGATTAATACAAGAGCTGAATAAGATTAACATCTAATATTCATTAGAAACAAAATATTGCAACAGAAACTAAAATTGACGATATTGCTGATTCTCTGATAATTGATGTAAGTTACAACAACTATCATACAATTTTATTAGTTCTTGATGCAATGTAGCCTATAAAAACCGGGTTTGAGAATCATCGTTTTTACACTCAACACTATTACTTCAATGACAACAAAACAGGAAAATGGGAAAATGAATGGGTTTGTTTTATTATAGCACAATCAAAAATGCAATAAACAAAAATAGGCAAAACCTCCAGATAACATGGATATAGCAGCACCATGGCGTATCTTCCTTGTAAGCGGTGATATGGAAGTAATAGAACAAGTACAAAGGTAGGTCAGCATACATTAAAATCAAATTTTTACTTATATGGTAATTTTAACAGTGACTGTAGAAAACCTTTCTAAAAGGAATCAACTTGTCATGGTATGATTGAAATAATTATAATACAATATTTTTATCAATAACAGAAAACTTATTCAAAGGAAGATAATGATGACCTCATGCCAAAGTATCAAATTACTAGCTCAAGCTGCTTACTAGACTAACACAAGTTTAATGACAAATCTCTTCCGCTACTGTCTATACATTTTATACTATACATAATATAGTTGCTATAATTATATATAATATAATATATATGTTATGTATATATATATATATATATATATATATATATATATATATATACATGTATATATATATTGCTATGGACTAGTTACATTGCTGATATTTTTCTTATTGATTGAGTGTATTATTACGGAAAGGGTCTATGCCTTCTCAACACATCTGTAAAGACAAACAACAGAGTAAGGGCCTCACCCAATTATTATTACTAACCATACCCAGACATGTGCATACAAGAATAAGACAATCAGAACTGCTTCACCAGTAAGGGCTTCACCCAAATGTACAACATTAAGTGGCCATGGCTCCATACCCTGACGTACGTGTTGTCTACACTATTAATTATTATGTACAAATTCAATGACAAGAGTCATGAAAAAGAAAAAGGGAGGACCCAGTAGAGAAACAAAAAACAAACATAAATTTAAAAAATAGCTAAAAGAAATAACATTATTATTCATCATTATTATAATCATCATCATAATAAATCACAATAATTACGACAATTATTAAAACTTAAAGGGAGGCTTGCACGCAAAAATTAAATTTGAGATTATTGCTTATTTTTAATGTAAAATACCCAAATAGACTATTCCTAGTTGCATTCTTGCATTGCACTTGCTTTGGGAAAGTTAGAGCTTGCTAAAGTTGCTGGTGGCCATTGCTTCCTGTTAGGGGGCGCGGTCATTGATGACATCACAAGGGGAGCCAACATGAGCAACTGCAATGCTTTACATGCAGAAATAAAGAGAAAATAACTTGACAAAAAGAGGGATTATTTATTGACAGTTAAGTTGTGGGTGCTTTGACACTTATAAAGACAAGGTAAGCATAGAAATTTTTTCAAAGAATGCTAAAATCAGAGAGAAATAGACTATGACAAGTCGAGATTTAGCATGACTTATAGAT
>NW_003548168.1:8120-10435 GCF_000090795.2 Amphimedon queenslandica | reverse complement strand
GTTCCCGAGTCAACATGTGTTTTAGGGCATTTCCAAAGGGCGTGTTCTATACTTTTGTCATGCCCATTGTCATGAAAATATCACTTGACACCCGCCAACCTTTGCAAAACGTCATGAAAAAAGATGCGCAAGTTTGAGATAGCAGTGCCCCCAGACCCTTCCTCGGCTGGTAGGAAGGGGTGTGGTGAGACTAGTATAGTGAATACAGCCTACAAAACCAGTAAATAAGAAACCATTAAAAATTGGAAAATAGTAGGATTGATCTGGGAAAAAGAAAGCAACAGGGTACTTGCAAACTGGAGTTGTAAGAAATCCTACACCATTGCATGAAGAGTTTTACCAAAAACAGCAAATTATTCTCACAGCCAACTATGATTGCACGATATGAAGCCATCGTCTTTAATTTAGTGGTGTAGGATACTCTACCACATCAGTTTGCAAGTTCTCTCTTGTTACCCGACTTTTTCCTAAATCAATCGCTACTATTTTCCCATTATTGATGTTCTTGTATTTACTTGTTTTCATTCTTTTCTCATAATGTGATAAATTCCATTCTGTTATGATTGTGTAGTTAGGTCCATGCTGATCATATTGCGCATAAATTAAAATGGTGTCAAACCCCAAACCAACGTAGTGTCTGCAGCTGGATTTTGTCATCCATTTGCTCCTTCTCTTTGCTTCTTTTTAAAACTACCTTTGTGGTCCTTGACCTAAGCACAAAAGAATGATGTGCATGCCAACTTGAGCAGTTCCCTAAATTAAAAGATTATCTGATGCATAGAAGATGAAAAAAGAAGAGTCTGAAGAATTATGTAGAAATTTAAATTTAGGCCTGTTCTCCAGAAATGCATTATAATAGTCCACATTAAAGGTACAAGGAGAATTGCTCAGTGAAGGAGAGCTCATCTATGCCATTTATAAGGCTGTACATTATAAAATAGAAGTGTTTAAAAATAATAAAAGTTGCTGCCATTTTGAAAAATCAACCTCAATCCTACAAATAAGCTACCGCCTATATAATACTATGGTTACACACTGTCTGTAACTCTTTGACGCTTACCCACAAATATAGTTGCGCATGCCTTTCTATAAGTATGACAGTTTTTAAACCTGTTTTACAGGCAAAGTAGAGAGATTGTAAGCCTTATCTAACCTTTTTACAGTTTCTACTGTAATAAGCTGCTAGCTTGTGGCTTTACTAAGTTACAAAGAAACGATTGTGGTGTTGTAAGCCAACAAACAGGGCTTGCTGCATCACTCATACACAAAGTGTTCAAAAAATAGCAAACAGATATGTTACTCTTTGATGTATGAAGAGTCCAAAGAGCTTTGACAACTAGCTAAAAAGAATATGAAGCGCCTAGAAAGAAGGGAAATGGTACTGCCTATCACCCGCCATAGAAAGCAATTGAGAAATCAAGTGGGTGCAGTCTTGAGGCAACTAAGACAGGGAGCGCATTTTCTCCCATTTCTCTGTTAATGTTGAGAGAACAAGCCTAAAACCTACAGGATACCTGGAATAGGACCTACATAAGGCATTTACAAAGTCAAACTGTCGTGTTTTTGTGTTTTTAACCGTTCTTACTATAAAAATCAGTGAAGAAGAGAAGTGGGTGTGGTCTCAAAGTAGTGATACTAGGCTCTCTTTCTTTTTTCTTCACTTGTGGAAATAAGGAAAGCTCTATTTGATTGCTTGACATTGTAGATACACTTGCTGTATTGTTTGATCTCATAATTACTGTTCATTGTTGCTACTTAATATTTCTGATAAAATTTCTAAGCTACATTACTGCATTATTACTAAATGGTGACTTGTGGAACAATGGTTTGGAACTATATAAGTACTTTAAGTGTCTCATAGTCCCATGGCAAGATGCATCTGTCATTTTTGGTTGCTTTCTTTATGTTTTAGCAACTGTTTAACTAAATATTGACCCTGTCCACCAAACAGTTGACCTCTCATGAAAAAATGGTCCTCATAAAATTCAACACAAGGACCAAAATTTGCATACACTGATGTGGTCCAGGGTATTTTTTTTTGCAATAAAAAATTGGTCCAGGACTCAAATTCAGCAACACAAACGTGGTCCTAGCTGACAAAAACTGGTCCACCTATGTCGTCCATAGTTAGACTGTAAAAATTAGTCCTTGACCAAAATGTTACTAGAATACTTTGGTTCTGAATAAAAATTAGCATGCAAAATTTGGTCCGCCAATAAAGTAACAAATCACATGTCTATAGTACGAGAATCACGGTTTAGCAATATTACATGCATTACAAATCCATTTGTCAATGTTTGAAGCTTTTCTTGGGA
>NW_003548168.1:6112-7398 GCF_000090795.2 Amphimedon queenslandica | reverse complement strand
ATATTTTCTTCTGTCCTTTCTTAAAAGCAATAGCTTTAACTGGTTCTGTCACATGTGCCTACATGGGAACAACAAAAATACATGTACATCAATATCAGTACAAAGCTTTGGTATTACTATAACAGCTTCAAGTCGAACAATGTGGTGCTTTGGTCATGGCTTTGTAACTGGTGAGATCTATATGTAAATGTTTGGAATATCAATGTTAGTATTATTATTCCCAGAGCTGTTATCAACAGAAGCAATGTGCTTAATTTTCACATATAACTTTTGAATCATTTTGCTTCAATATACAATGAACAAATAAAATGCATACATGCATGTCTCTATAAGCAAAGTATAATCTAAACTTAATGTACATGTGCGTGTACCTGTAAACTTTGCTTCTTAATTGGAGAAACTTAACAAGTGACATCAGGAAAGAATTGTGCAATAAAACCACCATTGACAACCATTGTACTAAAGAGTATTCCATTCAGTGAGATGAAACTGGTATTGCTAAATACCGATATGTATTTATGTTCTAATAAATCTGTAACATAATTGAAGTGATTGGAAAAGTAATGATCAACTCAAACATGCACTTATGAGCAAAAGCACTAAAGCTTACTACTATTATTTTAATTTGTGGTATAGACATGTGGGAGTAAATCAATTACTGGCACAAAATTAAGATACACGTCCAACAATTAAGTTTTAGATTGTGGAGCTTCGAGGACTGGGTTAGACCCCAAAAATATTTTGTACTTTCACACACAATTCCAAAATGCTTGTATTCACCAATCCCTATCACCCAAGTACTTACTGCACCATTTTCATTACATACCTCAGAATTTTCTGATTTCAGTAATTCAGCTAATGTAGTACTTAATATTGATGCTGCGTTTAACTTGACGAATGTAGATGAATGTTCATTGCACACCTACAAATTATTGTAAATAAAAAGAATAACAATTAAACTTTGTACCTATTTTCATCTTTAAAAATCTGTTCCTTTTTTTTCTAATGACCAGAAAAGAAGTACTGTTGTGTGATGTTTCTGTGTGAGGTTACATTTTTGGAGGAGGGTGTTGGGAAAGATTATCATTAGATTATTATTATTCATGTCACTTAATTAACTTTAATTTGTTCACTACGCATGCGTGAAGTTTTGTTATTGAAGAAGGGAACCATTGTTGTTATACTCAGAGAAGAGACAAGGTGTCCAGCCAGCAATAGCAGCCATCAACAACCCCTACAAGAAGCAGAAGAGCTAATATTCCCCACATTTGGTCCACTGAGCTGGA
>NW_003548168.1:0-5957 GCF_000090795.2 Amphimedon queenslandica | reverse complement strand
TTGAGAGTGTAAGAGCTGGCCACAAGGGAGCAGTGTCCAGAAAGATGACAGATTTTAATGCTTTATTAGTAAGTACTCCTGTTGATAGCGATTCCTAGGAATTAAATTAGCCTTAAAAAGAAAGCTTGACCTTCTTAATAAGCTTAGAGAAGATATAGTAGCTGCACTTGCAGATGCGGGTGAGATTATAGTAGAGATAGAGTCCACAGAACTTGTCGGCGATGACATTGAAGAAGCTATCTTAAAGATAAAGCGTGCTCTTGATCCTCCCAGATCCACCACTCCACCTCCAATAATCCCTTCTCCTAGTCATCCCACTACTCCTGTTACCCTTACAAGCCATGCAGCGTCTCCCTCTCCTCCAGTAGATCCTCTTGCTTCTTCCCCTCCTGTGACGGCTCCTATAAGCACTCTGAGGGTGAAATTGCCAGAACGGTCTTTACATTCCTTTGATGGCAATTTTGCTAATTGGTTTACATTTTGGGACTCTTATAAGGCTGCCATCCACGATAATGCTGAACTATCAGATATCGGAAAGTTCAAGTACCTCATCTCTCTTTTGAGACACTCAGCCAAAGGAGCAATTGCTGGATTATCCCTGACAGCCGCAAATTATCAAGAAGCTTTTGAGATCTTGTGTAACAGGTTCGGTGATCGAACACAGATACGAGCAAATCATAAGGAGGTACACATGGCAAGTAATGAACAGTCAAAACTTGTCTGGATTGAGACAGCTTTATGACACAGTTGAGACTAATATAAGAGGATTAAAATCACTTGGAGTTGATAGAGAGTCTTACAGGACACTCTAATTACCAGTCATTCTAAAGAAGCTTCCTCAAGACTTGATGCTAATTATCAGTCGTCAAGTAGCTGATGATGAATGGAATCTCGATTCTATCTTAAGGATACTTTTATCAGAGATCGAGGCCAGAGAACAAGTTGGGATATCTAACAACAGTAAACCCAGAAGAGATCGAGAGAGACCTACGGAAGTTAAACTATACACAGGTACCTTCTCTAGTAAGTTATCTTGCTGTTATTGTAATGGAGATCATAATCCCTCCCAGTGTGAGACACTTCAGTTCATCAGTGACAGAAGATCCTAAGGAGACATGGAAGATGTTACAACTGCCTCCGGAAGGGTCACATAGTTAGAGAATGTAAGTCTTCTTGTAAGGTGTGTAAGGCAAAACATTACACTAGTCTTTGTCAAAAACCAACTGGACAGAGTAATTCTGGCCTGAGTTGTTCTACTAATTTACAGGTTAGCACTTTTGAGCATAACCCAACTGCACTTCCCTTTTCCCCTGGTACTAGTTCAGAGTCTTCTCAAGCTGTAGGGTCTAATCCTACTTCTACACTGCATTTTGAGAATGAGAATGCAGTACTTTTACAAACTGCTTGTGCAGTGGTTTTCAATCCTACTAATCACGACTTTTATGAGGAAGTCAGAGTGATACTAGACTGTGGAAGTGAAAGGTCTTATATCACTAACAGTCTAAGGAAAAGACTGCAGCTTGTTTAAGAGGGTAAGAAAGCCATGTCAATCATGACGTTTGGCTCTACAAAGTTTAGAAATCAACCTTGTGATCTTGTAAGAGTTGGGGTTTGAGCAAAGGCGTCTGACTTTGAGCTTACGTTATTGTATGTTCCTCATATCTGTAGTCCAAGAGCTAGCATGCCTGTTGAGACATGTCATAGAAAGTATAGCTATCTTAGAGAGTTAGATCTTGCTGATACACTACCTGATGATGACCTTGAGATATTAATTGGTTCTGATTGTTACTGGAAGGTAGTCACTGGTGAAAGGATTCAAGGTAGCCATGGTCCTGCCGCTATATACACTAGATTAGGATGGGTTATTTCAGGGCCAGTTCCTCACTTTGATGGTTCATATTCCACTAATCTGATTACTCAAGTATTAAGGGTAGATTCTGGTCCCACTTTCAGGGAACTTGATAAGCGTCTTAAGGCCTTTGTGGAGCTTGAGTCTTTAGGCATTAAAGATTTGGAAGACATTGTTCATGAGCAGTTTTGTTGCATTGTCACACTACGAGAAGGCCGCTATGAGGTATCACTACCATGGAAAAATTCATACTCAACCATTCCTGATCATTTTGAGCTCTGTTCCAGAAGACTAAACAGCCTCTTACGGAGACTGAGACAAACTCCTGAGATACTTTAGAAGTACCACAGAATCATACAGCAGCAGTTAGAAAATGGTATAGTGGAAGTCGTGGAGAAACCACATGAAGTAACAAGTGGTAGAGTACATTATTTACCTCACCACGCATTAATTAGAAGAGATAAAGAGACCACTAAGGTACGGATAGTGTACGATGCTTTAGCTCGAGATTCTGCACCATCCTTAAACGATATACTATAAACTGGCCTGAAGTTTAACCAGAAGATATTTGATGTATTGTTGCGTTTTTGGTGTCATCAGATAGCTCTCACCTCTGACATTGAGAAAGCCTTCTGAATGATATCAATTGCAGAGAAGGATCGTAATGCACTACATTTCCTATGGGTAAAGAATCCTCTTGAAGAATCATCTTATTACACAGTATTAAGTTTTACTAGGGTAGTGTTTGAGGTGTCCTCCAGCCCATTTCTCTTAAATGCTACAGTCCATTACCATCTAACTTTTAATCTTGAGTTACAGAAGGCATCACTTAGAAAGCTCTTAAGGTCATTTTACGTAGATGATGTCATTACCGGAGCTAACACTGCGAAAGAAGCCTTCTCATTGTCTACTGAATCTAAGGAGTTGATGAGAAAAGGAGGATTTAATTTGTGTAAGTTTAACGCTAATGATCCTGCTCTCCAAGAGAGAATCTCACTCAATGAAGGAACATGTACTGCACCAGAGGCAGATGAAACATACGCACAGATGGCTCTTAAGAAGGTTCAAACTAAGCTAAGAGGCGAAAGGAAAGTGATGGGATTGATTTGGAATGTTGATAATGATGAGATAGTACATGACTTAAGGAATGTGGTAGATACAGTTACTGAAGTAGGAGAGACAAAGAGACAAATTGTCAGTTTGACTGGCAGGTTCCTTGATCCCATAGGGTCCTTGCACCTGTTGTCATTGCATTGAAGGTCCTTATTCAAGAGCTGTGTAAAGCTGGTGTGGGATGGGATGAACCCCTTGTGGGTGAATCTCTGGAAACGTGGCAGCTTCTCATACAAGAACTGAGAATCTGCCAACCAATCAGTATTCCCTGCTGTTATTCACATAGTGTTTTGAGAGCTCATGAGCCATGTGGGTTTTGTGATGCTTCTACCACTGCTTATGCAGCTGTGGTATATTTGTTAATAAAAGGAGAAGGAGATTGCACAGTGAAGTTAATTGCCTCAAAAAGCAGAGCTGCTCCTCTTCAAATGCAGACCATCCCAAGATTGGAACTCTTGAGAGCTCTCTTACTCTCACGACTAATGAAGTCTGTGATCAGCAGTATTGAACTGGAGATTGACATCAGATTGTTCACTTGCTATACAGACTCGCTAATTACACTCTATTGGATTAAAGGATTGGATCGTGATTGGAAACAGTTTTTACAGAATAGACTGTCTGGGATCTGACATTTAATTGGAATAGATAATTGGAGACACTGTCCTGGAGAACTCAATCCTGCAGATATTCCTTTGCGTGGATTGAGGCCATCTGAATTGCAAAAGAATTGTCTCTGGTGGAATGGCCCAAGTTTTATATGCTTAGAAGATATCAATATGATAGATACTTCTACTGAAGTACCAGAAGGTTGTTTATCAGAAATGAAATCTAAGGTTGAACATACTCTAGAGTTCAACATGTTTAACAACTATTGTATCTCTAATATTATGAATATAGAGAATTATAGTACTGTCAAAAGAGTACTTAATATAACAATGATACTGATTAAATTTATTGATAAATTGAGAAAGAACTTGAATAATAGTAATGTTGATTATTCGAACAGGGCTGAGCAACTATGGTTGCAGGATGTGCAGAGCACACTAGTCAATGGGAAATATTATATAGGCGGTAGCCTATATGTAGGGTGTAGGTTGATTTTTCAAGATGGCGACCAAATATATAATTTTCAAATTATTATAACTCTTCTATCTTACCTTGTACAGCTTTATAAATGGCTTAGATGAGCTCTCCTTCACTGAGCGATTCTCCTGGTACCTTTAAAGTGGACTGTATTGTAGCAGAAAGATTTCTGTATAATAGGCCCAAATTCAAATTTCTGCAAAATTCTTCAGACTTCTTTCATCTTCTTCTATGCACCGGATAATCTTTTAAACTAGAAAACAGCTCAAGTTGACTTTCACATCATTCCTTGGAGCGTGAGTCAAGGACTAAAGGTGCTTTCCATATCTTAATTCATATTAGATTATAAACTAGTTATTTGGGCGTGATATCACCGCCCCTTAAAATTAGTCGCCATTTTGAAACTTAATGTGCATGCTCAGAGTTGCTATAGTGACTGACTGACGGCACTGGGTGAATATTCGCTCTATTCTTCTCTTTCTCTGCATACTTGTTTGTTCAGCAGTGCGCAGACTAAGTGATTAACAGTTCTTTTAAGAGCTAATAGGTAAAATATTTTGAAATAACTCTAAAAATTAGGCTTCTTTTATCATAGAGCGAAATATAATCTTACAGAGCCGTCAGAGCACAAGATAATTTACAGCTGCTCAGTTTTGATAATTTTGGACACCTGTACCTAAGCCAGATCACTAGAGTTCAGTGTATTTCATTATACTTCTGATATTGGATATATTGAGATAAATCTATACAGTTATTTTTAAAATAAGCAGTAGTTTACTTGTACCTCCTGCATTTATGTACTTGGTATTATGGTATTTATTTGTTGTGTTAATGTTAAGTGTAGTTGTGGTGCTGTTAGTTGTAAAAAAAGGAAGTAGGATAAGGAAAAGTGACTTAACTGGGGCTAAATCCAAAAAAAAGTTCTTCAAGATGTATGATAATAGAAAGGAAATCGAAACTTTTATATCAAGAAACAGGTCCTATGCTAGAGCTTACTACATAAGGCATTGTAAGAGGGTCAAAAGCAAAGCTAGAGTTGCCTATAAGATAAGTAAAAAATATAAGCTTGGGTATTCAAAAAAATTTCATGCATTCAACCCAGGTTACATTTTGCAAAAATGTAAAAATTGGTATAGTAAAAACAAGGACAGCAAAATTTTAAAATCAACTTGCTATTCTAAAACAAATTATAGGAGTAATCCAGACCAAAAAAAAGAAGCCTCTAGAAGTCATTATCAAAAAAATGATCCAATCAGAAACATTGTAGATGCCACCATTATCATTATTAGTTAGTATGTCACATACATACTTTTTATAGGTACTTATGTACTTGGCACAAGGACTACAATGTGGTGTTAAAAAGTGAGGTTTGATGTGATTGGTAAGTGCTATTGTTATTATTAACCTGTGAGTTTACATTGCTTGCTTTTGATGTTTCTATTACTATGCTTTAGAGGTAATTACAGCTGGAAATGATTTGCTGATTCAGCAATACTTTTGCTTGATATTGGAATGTGAAATATAATTAAAGGCAATTCTTGATTTAGATTGTTGAAACTAAATTAATTTCTTTCTTAATGTTTTGTTGCAGCTCCTTGATCAGTAGTTGTATCATGCAGTAGTAGGTGCCAGTTTATATTATATAGGCGGTAGCCTATATGTAGGGTTGAGGTTGATTTTTCAAGATGGCGACCAAATTTATAATTTTTAAATGATTATAACTCTTCTCCCTTAGGTTGTACAGGCTTATGAATGGCTTAGATGAGTTCTCCTTCACTGAGCGATTCTCCTGGTACCTTTAAAGTGGGCCGCAATGTAGCGTGATCAAATCTGGAGAGTAGGCCCAAATTCAAATTTCTGCAAAATTCTTCAGACTTTTTCTTCTTCTTCTTTCATCTTCTTCTATCAACAC
>NW_003548167.1:8568-10436 GCF_000090795.2 Amphimedon queenslandica | reverse complement strand
AATTAAAACCCACAATTTCATTCATTTCCTTGTTAAAAAATTAAAGCCACAAATTGATGCAAACCATTGAAGAAAATTTAATAAAAATTTGAAGTGTTTTTGGAGCCATTTTTCAGAAAAAAACCATGGGCTATGATTTTTTAAAATTTTGGGATTTTATTAAATTGGCCGTAACTTGAAAAATTGAAGTCAGAATTAGCTTAAACTTTCTACACAGCATAAAGATATCAATATGTATCAGAAAATGTAATAAAAATTTGGGGTGATTTCGGAGCCATTTTTCGGAAAAAAACCATGGGCTATAGCCTTTTAAAAAGGGAACTGAGCCCTTAAAATATTTTTATTAAAAGAGAATAGCCCTTGGGTATTTTTCAAAATTTTGGGATTTTATTAAATTGGCTGTAACTTGAAAAATTGAAGTTAGAATCAGCTTAAACTTTCTACACAGTATAAGGATATCAAAATGTATCAGAAAATGTAATAAAAATTTGGGGTGATTTTGGAGCCATTTTTCGGAAAAAACCATGGGCTATAGCCTTGGGTATTTTTCAAAATTTTGGGATTTTATTAAATTGGCTGTAACTTGAAAAATTGAAGTCGGAATCACCTTAAACTTTCTACACAGCATAAGGATATCAAAATGTATCAGAAAATGTAATAAAAATTTGGAGTGATTTTGGAGCCATTTTTTGAAAAAAACCATGGACTAATTTTGCTTGTAAGTTCCCAAGAATTTGGTTATATAAATTTTGTTTGCTGCTTTCTAGCTAACTGGTTTTGTAATCAAAGTTGTAGTAACCATTCTTTAAAATCAATGTGAAACTTGTAGATCTAATTTCTGTTATCTTATTGTACCTTTTAATACATATCTAGTTGCTTGTGAAAATTCAACTATTGTAACAAATCGTGGTACATTTCAATGGCCAGTAACACCTGTTGGGTCACTAGCTTTCCTTACTTGTCCTCATGGTCCTATTGGAGCTAGAGCTATTAGACAGTGTAGAAGGAATGGTGTATGGGACACTCATGATATATCAAACTGTGCTGATCCTAAGATTACTGCTGAATTTGTTAGCATAGCTGATGTAAGTATACTAATTAAGTCTTGATTTGGTATATCCTTGCTTCTTTTCTTCTTATTAGACTAATGTAACTGCTGAAAATGTTGTACAAGTTGCTCAAAATCTCTCAGAAGTGGTTATGACGGCAAGTCAGCCTGGTGATCAGAATGAATATAATCTACGCAATGTGTCATCACTCCTTGTTCAAACTGCTAATTTATTCTCTAGTCCTAATGTAATCACAGTGCTATCTACTAAAGAGGTTTCTATGGTATGAAATGGAGTGCTTATTAGATACACCCACATGCTTTATGATGCTTAATCATTTTGTTTATACAGGCAACTAAGAGCACTGTTGAAATACTTGATAATGTACAAGAATGGCCGTCACCAGTAGTAGCTACGCAATCAAATAAGTATGAAGTACTATGCAGATAATTGATTCATGATTATTTTTTCAGTATCATCCAGTCATTTGAAAGGATAGTAGAAGCATTAATAAGTCAAGAGAACTTTACTAACTTGATAATCATTGAAACTGGCATTGCATTTCAGGGACTTAGAGTAAGATAGGCTCAGTGTATTATTATCATGTGGTGTCTTATGTACATGTAGGTCCAAAAGACAAATTTCAGTAGTATAACATTTTCTGGATCACCATTGAGTAAGATACAATTGGTTTATCTTCATTACACATTTCAGATGATTTTCATGTAGCTGGGATAACTGATGACCCAGTATCATATGATATCAGTAATTCTGGTTTAGCTACCATAAGATTGCCTGCTAGCATTAGCAATGTGACTG
>NW_003548167.1:5172-8558 GCF_000090795.2 Amphimedon queenslandica | reverse complement strand
AAGGTGGTAGAGGTAATTGGTCTACTGATGGTTGTACTACTACAGTTGATTCTGATACTAATGGTACTGTAACATGCTCTTGTAATCACTTGACAAACTTTGCCTGCCTTGTGGTAAGTCAGATAGAGGCAGAGACTAATATGTAGAGTCTTTGGGTTTTATTTATTGCATACATGGGTATATAGAATAAAATTCACAAATTTAATCAGTTTCTGCAGCCATTTTTGTCACTAGATTTATACAAGATTTAATTTTTAAAATTTGGGAAACCTAGATACTATAGTCACTACAAAATGAAGCCCCTCAACTGTATTAGTCATTTTGACTTTAAATAATTTTATAGGATATTTCAACTAGAACTGGTAATCTTCCTCCACCACGTCCTGTTACTGTTACATTAGAAATTGTGTCATATATTGGTGTATGTCTCTCACTATTAGGACTAGTACTAACAATACTAACATTACTGATATTCAAGTTTGTTTTTATATATAATTTTTGTCAGTTTAATTTATCATTCATTAGGTCATTAAGACAGAGAGATACTAGCAAATTTCACATTCAACTTTGTCTCTCGTTGATTTTCATGTTAATAGTATTTGTTGTTGGTATTGATAGAGTATCAGTGAGAGCTGGTTGTATAACAGTTGGTGTTCTCATTCATTACTTTGCTCTTGTATCATGGATGTGGATGGGAGCTGAGGCTGTACTAATGTTCCAGAAACTAGTCATTGTATTCACAAATTTAACATGGAAATATTTTCTGATTGTCTCTATAACATGCTGGGGTAAAGTAATTGTTTCAGCCGCAAAATAATAAAATTATCTTTAACTTTGTATTTTATAGGCCTTCCATTACTGCCTGTTGCAATAGTGCTGTCAGTAGATGTGGATCATTATATTACATTTTATGAACACACTGAAGAAGGATTGTAAGTTAACAAAGAGAGTAAACTTGTATTTATTATTTGCCATGTAGTTGCTTTCTGGGACAATTAAACATGTTCCTTACAGCTTTTTTTGTTCCTGTTATGATCATTCTTATACTTAATTCCATCATTTACATACTTGTTCTTTGTCTTCTTATTTTACATACTCTGAAGAAAAACAAACGGCTACAAAAATCAACAATGAAACTATCACAAGCTATCAAAATGTTACTCTCTTTTACTGGAATAATGCTCCTCTTTGGTTTGACATGGATATTTGCTGTGTTCACATTTACCTCTGAGCCTGGAGTCTCTTATACTGTGCAGTTCTTCTTTGCTTTCTTCAATGCTTTTCAAGGGTTCTTCATTTTTGTGTTTTTCATCGTGTTAAGTAACGATTCAAGAACAGCATGGAAATCCCTTTTGTGTCGATGCATGATGAACAATGAGCAACAAACATCAAAATATAACCTGTCTTCTTTGAATAGCAAAAAGAAGAGGTTTCCTAACTCTAATACTTATTCTTCATCAGAGACTGGTAATGAAAGGTGTCTTCCTTCTCTGTCTAAAGAAGACAATGTGTCAGCTAGTCAAGAGAAAAAGAGTGATGATTTGGATTTGGTACAACTCAAAGGAACTCATGAAAAATGTGATTCAACTTCTACACATGAATGCTCCTCACTTTGACCAAGTTGACATATATGATAGTGATGATGATGGCTTTGATAATTTAATATTTTTTTGGCTACACTTAATATTGCTGCATTTTTAGTTTGTTAATCTTCTTAAGAATAATTTTAGATTAATCATATCATAAAATCATTAGTATGCACAAGTCTAAAAATCCAAGCTTGTGAGCCATGCATGTACATATAAGCTGCTAACTTCATTTAAATTGCAAACATTACTTATCTTCATACATGATGTACATATGTACATATATAAAGTTGTAGATCTAGATGTATTTTGATTATCAAAAATTAATTCTTTTGTAAGTGCTCTTCTACTATATATACCATAGGTATCTGTTTTTATGGCTATTTTACTATAATGATTGATGTTAATTAATGGGGCACTATATTAGAAGGTATATTAATGGGGCACTTGAGAGTGGTGATACTTCGCCAAGACAAAGAGTCACTGTCTCTGGTAATTATTTGTATCACGACTAGTACTTGTGGATCTGTTGCCAACACTTAATTTTTATACTGCATAATAGAAATATCTTATACAGATCTACATAGCATCATCAGTATCGATCAGTATTGTACCAGGATCTATGATACAATCAGTGTCAAATGTGACATTTGTACCAGAATCTACTGTTGTAATGTCAGAAGTGATTTCTGTGCCTGAATCTGTGATGCAATCAACAGCTAGCCCATTGGGAAGTCCACTGAACTCTTCCATCAAATACTCAGAACTATTTTAACTTTGTTATTGGTCTTTCCATCTTCATTGTAGTATTACTGATTGTAGTGACAGGCCAAAGTGTCATTATTACTGTGCTTCATGTCAATCGGCATAATTCACAATAATTGATTAAATTAATTTTACACTGACTAGGTCCAAAAAAATTAATTTGTCAAATAAAGACAAAAATGAAGATATTCCAATGCAAACTTGTGAGCCACATGAGCTGCACAGGTTTTAACTTATTATATTGTTCTTTAACTTAAATGCATTTTGCTTATTAGAATTATAGACTCTATACTATTATTTTGGAATTCTTTAAGCTTAACTATGTATGCACATGATTGGCATTACAAAGCTTGGTTGATTCACCACTGACTGTTTGGAATAAAAATTTATAAAAATAGAGAAAACAAGACACAAGCTCAAAAAGTCTTTAAAATGAATGATTATTTCTAACACTATACTAAAAATGACACTCTTAAGTGGTACACTTCCATGCACCACCTCTACATATTAAAGGCAACTATCATCAAAATAAAGAGGATGACACAATTTCCAATGGCACTCCATCCTGAAGAAGGTGATCCAGAAGGTGATTGAGTAGGTGATTCAGTAGGTGAATCACGAGGTATATAGCAGTAGCCACTTGCAATTTTGTTAGGCAGTAGACACTCAGAAGGTTGGATACATCCCAGTGAGGTAGCATTACGTAGCAGAGTGCTGTTACAAGCATCACAATACTGAGGACCAGCAGCAGCACAACCTTTAGTACGAGCACAATCTGAATGACACTGACTAGGAATGCTTGAAACAGACGAAGGGATACTAGACACTCCATATAAACTAACTGAAATGTTACTCAAAACAGCAGATCCTCTATTTGAATTCCTCCAATTGATACTAACGGTCCATTGGCCATTAGGATTCTCACCCCAATGAAGAACACTTAGAAAAGACCAATTAGAGTAGCCAACAGTTGTCACAATGTCGTAAGGACGATTGAAAAGAAGAGTTGATGTTGAGTTCATTGGTGATGTTAAA
>NW_003548167.1:0-4006 GCF_000090795.2 Amphimedon queenslandica | reverse complement strand
GGAATATTCTTTCCAATCACTATACCATTTCAGCTCCTTCTTTCAATGCCAGTGAAGTCAGGTATTTTGGTCCATCAACTGTTACACTATCATCAGCTGGTCCCCAACTGTTACTATAAATATCAATATTGTTACGATAATAACTGAGAGCAGATGAATCAGTTAAATCTGTTGTAGCTCCCCCCAATAAACGAAGACCTGTCATAATTAATAGGCAATGAATGGATAAAGTATAATTCCCCTTACCTGCCATAGAGGCATCATAAGCTACACCTACTCCACAAACATTATTATCACGTCTCATGACAATTTCACCAGCACAAGCAGTTCCATGGGAATCTGTTCCAACAGGAGATGGGTCACTAACATTATGGTTAAAATCATAACTATAAGCTGACACCTACAAGTATATTAATATAAAAAGAGAGGGGGGAAATTAGAATATATAGTATTAAAAAAATTATACTTTTATTACCAGTAAGCAAAACTAACTATGTGTGTGGGTGAATTAAATAACATTAGTATTTAGCACTAATTAGACTACCTAAGGCAATAATTAGCATAACTTGGATAAGGTCATCCATAAATTGATTATCTCAATGCCCACTTACATAGTTATTCCTTAGGTCAGTATGAGTATGTTGTACTCCTACACAAAAATGATTAATGTGATTATGAGAGTGATAATCAACTTGCCATCATCCACGACACCAACTAATATTCCATTTCCAGTATATCCTTGTATCCATGCTGGCTCTGCATTCAGATCAAGGTAAAGGTTTGGCTCCCTGGTTTGACCAGTATTGTTCTACAATAAAAAATCCAGCTCTAAACTAGATGTCTAAATACAGTAGATATTGATGCAGTCATCTTGCTTAAATTTTCTCTATCACTGACTTCATCACTTAAGCCTGCAGCAATTGCTTATATATTGCATTAAAATCTAAGATAGGTCAGAAACAGTCACTGAGTAAAGAAGATTGTAGATGTGTTTTTAAACCTAGGCTTGCTGCAAGAGAAGAAACATCAGCTAGAATAGATCTCATGCTACATGCAGGTACATGCAGCTTATCATTTGCATTCAACTTATCAGAGTCCTTTATACAAAGAAAAAAGGATGTATAACTACTTTTCCAGCCTTTCTTCTTGCTACAGAAGTCTTTGGACAGCAGTTTATAGTCTTATCTTGCTGACTGTTTGCTGCAATAAGCTCAGACTTGCTAATAGCTGCCATTAGTGGGGCTCGCTCAGGCTCGCCCCAATAATCATGTGAAATTTTACTCCAATTGATAATACAATATCTGCTGTCTAATATGATGTTGATGATATATTGATCTCAGTATTATTTATGATCCTCTGATACTATCCATTATACTATCTATGATGTAACTTACAACTGTCCATTGTATATCCCACAGTGGATCTCCCTGACTTGTTGGTTGAGTATACTTCTTCTCCCACTCATGTAAACTCTGCTGCTGGACATACCCTACCTGCAGGAAACATGACAATGATATGTTATTCCGGTGAAATGATACCCAACAAAAATTATAACACTTATGGGATACAGTACATATGCATGCACTTATGTATGAAAGGATATTAATTATTAATGACAACAATTGGATGCATGATAAAAGGGTTACACTGTGTTGTATGTGCTCACAAAAGCACATTGAACTTGCTATGCATTGAGAAAAAGAGAAGGGAATTTAAAGAGAGCTAGGAGATAAACAAAATAATGAGCACAATAAATGAACATAAGATAATGCCAAAAAGCATAATAAGATAAAAAGTACTTCCATGAGGTTTTAATCACAAATTTCTTTGTGCTAAACCAAAATATATTGGTACATGACTAAAATTTTCATTGTAAATGCAGTTAGAGCAGGAAAAACAAATATTTATAAAGACCTACACATAATTATTTTGTTGCCAGCAAAACAGCAACGTGTTGCCAGGAGTGTAACAGCTTTTTATCCTTGGGAATATGTTGCAAGTGATGGCCACAAAACTTACTAAAACATGTTGTCTAATGTATGTATGGCTTTACCTTCATCTCAGACTTGAGGGCAGTTCTCATGTATTGGACTTCAGTACCAGATTTAACGTTTTCATTAACACTGTGGATAGAGGAGCTCATTTTGAAATGATAAATATTAGCAAAGGCACCAACCTACCAATGATAACAAGTCTAATATTTCATTAAGTGTTATTTATCTCTTACTCTTCCCATGTTAGTGAAACCATGTCTCTCTGCAATCTCATTAGCAGCTTCAATTCCACCATGAACCTCAACAGCCCAGCTATCAGTAAAGACTGGCAGTTGCTTCTGCCCTTCAATATATGCACCAATATCAGCAGCAACAATACTGAAAGTAACAGTTAGAGCTAACAACAAGGAGAAGGTCATCTTCTCCAACTAGAGTACACTCTAGGGAACAGGGAATTGGTATATTTTCCTTTATGATTTACAATGCATTCATCATCATGTTAATTGCCACACCCACCACCTGATTGTCATCATTATTATCTTTCTATGAATTACATGTATTTTTACTGGTTATAATATAGCAAGTAACACAACCAATAGAAGATTCAACTTTTAACTCATAAATATAAATTAGCATTAGTTTTTTTTCCTCACGGTTTCTTACTATGCTCACCCATTGTTAATAAATTATGCTTGTGTTGCAACTAGCACTTGTGGAACAATTGTACCTGAATCTAAAATACAATTAACAACTAGCCAATGCATAGGCATGGGAAGTCCAACTCCTGCATCAAATACTCAGAACTATCTTAACTTTGTAATTGGTCTGTCCATCTTCATTGTAGCATTGCTGATTGTAGTAGCAGGCCAAAGTGTCATTATTACTGTGCTTTTTGTCAATCGGTATAAAACACAATAATTGATTAAATTATTTTTACACTGACTAGACAAAATTAATCTGTCAAAAAGACAAAAATGAAAATATTCCAATGCAAGCTTGTGAGCCATATGAGCTGCACAGATTTTAACTTATTATATTGTTCTTTAACTTAAATGTTGTAGATGCATTTTGCTTATTAGAATTATAGACTTTATACTATTATTTTGGGAGTTCTTTAAGCTTAACTATGCCATGCACATGATTGGCATTACAAAGCTTGGTTGATTCACTACTGACTGTTTGAAATAAAAATTTATAAAAATAGGGAAAACAAGACAAAAGTTCAAAAAGTCTGATCATTTCTAACACTACACTACTAAAAATGACACTCTTAAGTGGTACTCTCTTTGCACCACATCTACATATTGAAGGCAACTATTATCAAAATAAAGAGGAGGACACAATTTCCAATGGCACTCCATCCTGAAGAAGGTGATCCAGAAGGTGATCCAGAAGGTGATTCAGTAGGTGATGCAGTGGGTGATTTAGTAGGTGAATCACGAGGTGTATAGCAGTAGCCACTTGCAATTTCGTTAGGCAGTAGACACTCAGAAGGTTGGATACATCTCAGTGTGGTAGGATTACGTAGCAGAGTGCTTCTACAAGCATCACAATACTGAGGACCAGCAGCAGCACAACCTTTAGTACGAGCACAATCTGAATGACACTGATTAGGAATGCTTGAAACAGAAGAAGGGATACTAGACACTCCATATAAACTAACTGAAATGTTACTTAAAACAGCAGATCCTCTATTTGAATTCCTCCAGTTGATACTAACAGTCCATTGGCCATTAGGATTCTCTCCCCAATGAAGAACACTTAGAAAAGACCAATTAGAGTAGCCGTCAGTTGTCACAATGTCGTAAGGACGATTGAAAAGAAGAGTTGATGTTGAGTCCATTGGTGATGTTAAATTAGCACTAATGTCACCTCTTTTAGCTCTGTTGTCATATCTGTTAGGATGCAGGGTACCATTGATATAGTCTTCAATAATAACATCAAGAGCATTATCTTCATTAACCTCATAACGATATCCACTGGCATTCAGTGACATAGTTACTACAATGTGT
>NW_003548166.1:7205-10438 GCF_000090795.2 Amphimedon queenslandica | reverse complement strand
CATTTACTACAGGTTTCAAAATGAGAGCTGAACACAAAGCTCCTGTAATAGGGGAGTCCCTCTACCTGTGGGCAGGGGCCCAGGTTGACTTACCTAAAGTTCATGACTCCCTTCAAAAAAGGGAACTGACCTCAAGAATTGATGTGTACCAGCTTTCTACTGCTGACTGGTCCTCTCACCTAACAAGAGGTACTCCTCCATTAGGAGTAATTGGCTACTCCTGTACCACCTCTCATTCTAATATTTACTATTTCGGTGGATGGTGTGGTCATGATGACTGTTACCACAATACGTTGAATGTACTGAATACAATAAAGATGCAGTGGACTTCATGCAGTAATGCTGAACAGTCGTTGATGAAGAAATTTCGTGCTGGAATGATATCACTGGAATTTGATGGAGCAGAATACCTTGTCATAATAGGAGGGGTTGGTTCTACACCAACTGTTTACCATCCTCAGTTTCAATATGATCAACTTAAGAGTGGCCGTGCTCGTACTAATGAACAGTTACTTTATAATGTGTCCACTGGTAAGATTTTATACGTGTATGTACATGTATACAATTATAATTTATATTGGTAACATGTATTGATAGATGATCACTGTATTCTCTTCACTTTAGGACAATTCACTGTTCCATCTGTCAGTGGACAGTGTTGTCCACCAACTGATGGTTTCATAATTGAGAAGATTACTACTACCGGTAACAGAGGAGTAATATTTGGAGGTGCAGTGACTGTTAATGGTGATGAGAGTACGGCTACTAACAGTGTTTACATATTCAGTGTGACACATAGTATAATAGTAAGTTGTATTATATTTTGTTGTATTGTATTGTACAGTAATACATTATCTCAGTATTATCACTAGAGGATATATTGTGTTGTACTCATATTAACTGTATTTTGTGTATTATTATATTAAATATTCACAAAACTCTGATACTACATAAAATATTTTCATGATTAGGCAGTGTATAGTCATGCTTAGTATGGTATTTCATATTATCAAGTATATTGTGTACCAATAGATTTGTTATACCTCCAGTACTTGTACATGTATAATACTAAACACAACCACTAACCTCACCTCATTAACATCAAAGTATTAAATATTAGGATTAATTTTTACATGTCACACCCATTATTTGTATAGCCACACCCATTATTCATATTTACGCTGACTGATATTATTAGTATTTATTTATGTATGTAGAACTGGGAGATACTGAAACCAGGAGCAATACCTAATGAGGGACTGTGGCCTATGGAGAGAGACACTCATGCTAGTGCTATTATCAATGGTGACTCTACCTCACCTACACTAGTAGTGATTGGTGGAATGGATAAGAAGAATGAACTAATTAATGAATGTTTATTATTTGATAGTATCACTACTGGTCAGTACAGTTGTAGGAAGGTATGTGTGTGTATAGTACTGTAATGATGTGTGTGTGTGTGTGTGTGTGTATAGTTAGATCAGTTGAGAGTATGACACTAGTACTGATGTATATTGATGATAGATTAGTAATTGTTAGTGTGTTCAGTAGATAACGCTATCACTGATGAAACATTAACAATACGATAGAACCACCCACACATTTGATTAAAAATTACACATTACACTATTTTTGTGAACCAACCTTAGTGTGTGTGTGTGTGTGTGTTTGTGTTTCGACCTAACCCCCGGGCTATGTCTCAGGACCCAGCTACCATAACTGTAGCCTAGCGCTGGGCTTGCACCTCGATTGAAAGTACTGGCATCTTCAAAGCTCAACACATCCATTGACTTAAGAGTCGAAATTAACAGAGTATGGGGTTTCCCTTCTATTTAAAATTATGCTTACTGGGCAAGGGACAGACAGTCTGGCCTTGAGAACCAGAAATGGCAGGTTAAAGATCTTTTATGGGGCCCCAACTCTCCCCGCACTGTCTGAGCCTCACTCAGCTATTGGTTTAACTGATAAGGTGTTTGTGTAACTGAACTCTATGTTAACTACTCCTATGCACACATTTATAGTTTATGTTACATATAAAGGACACTGTATGCTACATGTACTTTGTTTATATACAGTTAATTTTTGATTATAAATTGTTTTAAAATACATGACTTACAGGGAATGCTGTCTTTCTTTACTGCCATCACACAATTAGATGCTGCCATGATTGTTTAATTGGTACTTAAATATTCATGTACATGTAGGTGGGTATTAAATCATTAATTAATTTTCGTGTGTGTGTGTGTGTGTGTGTGTGTGTGTAAAAACCCACAGGAGTGGGGGACAAATAGGGCCCCCACTCCTGTGGGGGCCCTACTTGCTTGTGTTTGTACAACAGGAATAAGTACATGTAGTTTAAGGGTATTTAAATTATGTTACATGTATCATTCAAATGTTGTGTGCAATTAGTTTGTGTAGTGAATTCCATGTGGCTGTATAGTTTCCAGAGTTTCTATCCAAAGGCGTTTGGTCTGCTGAAGGGTCTCCAGTGTAGCCTCAGTCATCTGAAATCTGTACTGTAAGACTGTTTATGTTATGATCTGGAAGACAGAAATGCTTGCTGGAATTGTTGCTCTGTGCTTGATTATCCTTTTCTTGAGAGATGTAGTTGTCATGCCTACATATTGCTTTTTGTATTTGCTATAAATTATGTGGAGTAGACCAGCAATGAGAGTTAGTGTGAGAGACTATAGGTCTTAATGGTGATGTATGTACTGTATCTGGCAGCGTGTGTATCTTTGGTAACCCGTAGAAATGTGGTGGGCGGTGCTTCTGAACTAGAGTTAGAAATCGATAAAGTTTTGGGGAGAAAATGTGCATTTCTCTCTTGAAATTTGTAACGATGATTGGTAGACTTTGTTTCAGTACGTCTGGGATTCCTTTCTTTATTTGGCAGGAGGGAGAGATGTTGTAGACATTGCTCTATGTAAGTGTTACAATCTAGAATGACAATTCCTAAGCGGGTTTGGTAACGATTTTGTGTCTTAGTTTTTAGTTCTACGACAGCTCTACCTCGACAAAGGTCCAGATTGGGTTGTTGTCTGGTGGTAAAGAGTTCTGTGAGGCAATCAGCAATTATAATCTTCGTACTTTCTATATAGCGCTCTACTGAAGTATTGTTGGTAAAGGGGATCTGGTACTGGCCCCCGACCTTTAAAAACGTGAGTCCTTTGTTTAGCAAGTTTGTCACTGCAACACTGAGTGGAACCTTACTGGATGTTATGGACTGTCAA
>NW_003548166.1:0-7195 GCF_000090795.2 Amphimedon queenslandica | reverse complement strand
CACTGCCTTTCCCTATAAAATGATTTTAATTTTGATTCTTTTATCTGCCTTTGGATGGCCTTTTCTATTGTGCTTTGTGGTTTGGGGGTTGTCTTTCTCAGTTGTAATAGGGAAAGGAGTTCAAACTAAACTTAGCTGCAATTTTTACTGAAGAGCAGGACTGGGTGTATAATTGTCCATTTGTATGATTCGTTAAACCGTCTTGAAACGTTCAAATCTTCACAGTGGAGGTCGTGAGGTAGGAGATATTTTGGGGAATTTCTTCTCTGCCAGAAGGTACTGCTAGTCTACCAGCTTCTTTCCCAACTGTTTGACGCATGTTGTGGTGCTATTGTAAAGCTATATACATGTACATGTATATGATTTTCTTAATATTCATTCAACTTGTGTGCTAAACTACTACTAATTCTTACTACAATTACAATGTATACAGGTGCAGTTTACAATGTACATGTTTATAATTTAATTTTTTCTTATTCAAAGGCTATACAAATATATTGCAAAAGATACTACCCCAAATCTGCCAAATAGGAATGGTTGCATCTTACTCCTCAGAATACCAACATAACCCAAAGTTCCAATGGAACCCTCCCCCACTCAGGAGGGACTCAGTGGATGCTTTCCAAAAGTACTGGTGACTGACTTCGGGTTGTAGTAACAGTCTAAGATCAGCAAATGTCTAAACGGTTGCCTTTACTCAGTTCCTCCCACCTCGACCAGCAAGCTGGATTTAGTGTGTTTGTGTTTCGACCTAACCCCCGGGCTATGTCTCAGGACCCAGCTACCATAACCGTTAAACCGTAGCCTAGCGCTGGGCTTGCACCTCGATTGAAAGTACTGGCATCTTCAAAGCTCAACACATCCATTGACTTAAGAGTCGAAATTAACAGAGTATGGGGTTTCCCTTCTATTTAAAATTATGCTTACTGGGCAAGGGACAGACAGTCTGGCCTTGAGAACCAGAAATGGCGGGTTAAAGATCTTTTATGGGGCCCCAACTCTCCCCGCACTGTCTGAGCCTCACTCAGCTATTGGTTTAACTGATAAGGTGTTTGTGTAACTGAACTCTATGCTAACTACTCCTATATGCACACAGTTATAGTTTATGTTACATATAAAGGACGGTTTATATAGAGTTAATTTTTCATGTCCAGCTATTGCAATGGGACTTCCGGTCGCATTGATTTAATGATATTCATTGGAATTACCATAGCAACGGCAGCTCAGCAATGGTGGATTGATAGGACGCTTCATACAAAGCCTGCTAACGTCTTTCTGGTTCATGGATGGGACCTCACTAGATACTTGGAGCTTCTTGAATGCTACTTAATGCAATTGGTTATGGTAGTTTTTTCATATTCTATTGTTAAAGTGGCAGGCGTGGCGCAAGAAGACTCATCCACTAACAAAAGGCCTTCTTGTTATTACTTTAAAAGGATCTAGAGACATGATTTGCTTGTATAGCTGTTAAGCACTCTTAGTTTTACTTTATTATTCCCGTGAGAAGAGAAAAGCACTCGTTCACTCTTGTTGCTGCACCCGTTATCACTGAGACAACTAAAATTATTTCACCTTTAGAAGACTAAAGTACCGAACAAAGTTTTGAATTTCTTTATCTTTTTTGCATGATTGGGCAGTAAAAATGTTGTACTTTCACAAAATAAGTGCGCAATTTGTCAAAAATTGTTTGAAATTTAGATATAACCATTCAAAAAGTAAAAAAATTATCATACATACATAAAGGAATGACAAAATGGCGGCACTGACTGCCCTCATCGGTAATCTGCAAATGTTCCACACAAAGTTACTCCAAGTGCTGTCATATTTAGCAGGAACACAGGTATAATTATGGAGAACAACTACTGAAGTGCGCAAATTGATGAGACTTATTCTGAAGAAAGATATAGCCTAGTAAATGGAAATGTCCATTCCTGCCCTGTATAAAGTCAACCAGTAGTATACGGAGATAATTGCTCAGTATACTAATCCGCGACCACTCATTGCTGGACATGTGATTATAAATTGTTTTAAAATACATGACTTACAGGGAATGCTGTCTTTCTTTACTGCCATCACACAATTAGATGCTGCCATGCTTGTTCCCCGAGACCGCGTAGGCGTAGTCGAGGGTAAACCAGTCGTCCTGTCTGTGTTCGCTTTGACCTCCACCTTTGCAGTCGGGCAGCCAAGGCTGATTTCTTATTTCTGACCGGAAGTGACGTTTTTCTCAAAATGGCTGACTTTTAGTGTGGTAGTGCCACTTGCCTATTTTGATTGTTTATGTCAAAGCTAAGAAGTCTACAGTTACTTTGCTGTTCTCTGCACCTTTAGCATTGGATAAAGATGTAGCTAACTGATCTTCTACATTTATAATCAAGAACTGTTCGTGTTTCAGGTGCTTGTTTCCACTGTAAGGATTTAAAATGGCTGACACAAAAATCATACTAAATTCTATAACTTGTAAAATAGAGTGAATGCAATCACACTTACAAAGTAGCTTATTAGTATTATATATGCCTGTTATTCTGCAAAAGTTTCATTGCTCTAGGAGAAAAGGGAAAATTTTTCTAAGGTATTAAAGGTCCCAGCAAGTAGCCTAGCTATGTGTTTGTGTGTGTTTAGCATTGTTGTATCCATGAGTATAGCTTGTAATTCTTGATATATATGTAAATTGTAGCTATTGCAGTGGTTTTCAACTTCTTTATATCTGTATTTGGAAGATATCTTGAGATTTCATGAGAGCCGCAATTTTCGTTTATATTTGTACTCACATGAACTGTGTTAAGTATCTGGTTGCCTATTTTGGCATTATAGATGAAGGTTATTGTGAGGATATAGACTTTGATCCCAATTATTTTCTTCCCGGATAAAGATATCATGATTTATTACAATTTTTATAATAAATTTTAATTAATTTAATTATACTTAACAATAAAAAAATTGTAACTTCAGTATTCTTTGGAGTGCAATCATGAAATTTTGGTATGTGGTACTTAAAAGGTGTCTTTACAAGGTAATTGTTGTCTTACAAGTATTCCTTGTGAGGGAAAATTTTTCTAAGGAATAGAATTATTGTGTTCAAAATTAGCTGTAAGTTCCCCATAAAACAGCATAGCTTTGCTGTTTTCATAAATGATGTACTCTATTGATCAAGCACTTTATCTCTCATTGTGGCAAGTCCATTGCTGTGATAGTTCTCTGATTCTGTCCAAGTTTTCATGTATCTATGTACGCCACCACCCACGCAGTTGCTCAATGAACGAGAAATAGGTTTATACACAATTTATATGGACTTCCGGTTGCTTGGCTGCCCGACTGTTTGAGCTGACACTGCTTTCTTGTCTTGTCCTGGAGAGTCTTATAATCAACACTGGCTCTAGAAAAAGTTATTCTCCGTCTTGGGAATCCTTGATTTGTCTTTTCCGTGGTAAAAGAAGCTGGCAAAGTCGCCAAACGTAGTCGGCTCTCCTGCAGCTCTTTCGTAGTGAAAGCAAAAGAGCAACAGGGCAGATAAAACAATAAAGCAAAACCTCATCTTTCATTAATATGAGAGAAATTGTTCCAAACGTCTTCGTTTTAAAGATATGATAGCCCAAACTTTCATACCTTTTGAGTTTAGACGAGGCTCTCTTCTTCCGAGGTAGCGGCTAGAGTCTTTTAACATTAGGGACTAGATAGCAGTTTGTATGCAACAAATAGAGCCTAACAAATGTATGCTAAACTGTTTAAAAGTCGAGAAAAACCAAATCTTTCTTCGCCACATAGGACCATGTGCCACCATTTACTGTGTGTGGGGGTGGAGCATGGCTTGATTGAGCCACACCTTCATTGCAGCCACACCTTTACATTGCTGCAGCTAGCTAGCAGCAGTGCAGCAAATATGCTGGAGCTCTTTGTCTAAAAAAAACAAAAAATTCTCTGTCTGTCTCAAAACATTCACTAAGTTTTAATAAATCTAGTACATGCTGAAGCTTCTTCTCTGTCTCAAAACTTTCACCAATTATTTTCTCTTAATTTATTGAAACTGTTACATACAGATTGTGTCGAGGGTATGCACTTTAGTGCTCTCGTTTAATTGGTACTTAAATATTCATGTACATGTAGGTGGGTATTAAATCATTAATTAATTTTCGTGTGTGTGTGTGTGTGTGTGTGTGTGTGTGTGTGTACTATTAACACATTTCCTATTCTTAATATTGAGAGTTAAATTTGTGCATATTTTGTTATTCTTTACATGATGTGAAATAAAATGTTTATTTTGTTTGTTGATGGTGAGGATTAGAATTGATTTTACAATTACAATAAATGTAACAATCACCTACATATGAAATGATACAATTTCTCATTTTTATAAGTAACTGTATAAACATCATGTATCAGTAATTATTTGTATACTTCTCTTTATCTACAGATTCCTCTACCTGAGTCTGTTACTAGTAGATACGCTCACTCACTCACAGCAGTCACAATGTCACCACACTGTGTGTGTCTAGTAATTGTTGGAGGATTTGAAGAGTTTGAATTGGAAGATGTTGGAGGAGGAAAGAAGGTGCCAATGAATACATTTATCATTGATACTAATAGACTAATAATGATAATTGAATTAGGTAAGATAATATTAATCAATTGTATGGATATGAGCATTAAATACATAATTACATTAAATAATGTACCACTCATTTTTATAGTATGTACATTATTTGTAAATTTCAGTTCCTAATATGACGTACATTTTCCATTCATTTTGTATACTGTACACACTACAATACCATCACTGTATGTGTGGGTGTGTATTTACAACCACTATAAATGATACCATTAGTTTATAAATTAAATACATTTATTTATAAATATATAATGTATCTTATTGTCTCTCAGTATATAGTGAAGCTGGTGAGTGGATAGTACAGTCAGTACTGGATGCTAATGATCTCACTAGTAAGAACTATCAAGAAAAGTATCAATCATACAGCAAGACCAGAACATGGTGGATGGATCAGCTAATAGAATATCCGACAGAGAGGGAAATGAAGCTTCAGAGATATATACAATCTTTACATGAAGACCTACAAGTGGCTCATGAGAGCAAAGTATCACTACAGGAGGCACTGGTTGAGGCCAATAAACAAGGTATATAGGATACTACACACACACACACTTTAACTGTACTAACTGATTACTATTATGTAGTATTGTGTGGTTATTGGTAGTGTGAGTGTGTGTATTAGTACTGGTTTACATTATGATACTAGTGGATTAGACAATGTTGGGTATGGAAATTGTATCCTGTACTCAATATAGGTCAAATTGTCCATGCATTAGAAAGAATGAGATTCATGTAGAGTGAGCTCTGCTTACCATATATGGTATGATTAGCAATAATCATAGTACATGTATTTATGGGCTACTGTACATGCAGTGCAAATTTGTATAAGCTAGAAATAATATTGAATATGATTATCTAATGGTTTGTACATTGGTTGAACCAGTCTTTGGTGTGTATATATTATCTGTATATTCTGTTGTGTTATTATGCATATACTGATTACTCTCTTCTTTTATATTATTATTCAGTTAAAGGTGATGATAGTAATGATATTATGAGCAGTGTATTAGAAGAGATGACACTAGAACAGGAAAAGTTGATTGAAGAGAAACAGATTATTACTGGTTAGTGTATCATCAGTGCATAATATTAGATGAGAGAATATTCTATTAATGTATAGAGGATAATGAGAAACTGAAACTCAAGATTGCTGATATGGAGGAGAAGGAGGAACAATATCTCAAAGAGAAACAGATCATTATTGGTTAGTTAACTATACACACAGCATGTATTAGATGAGAGAATATGTTTATTGCGTAGACGACAATCAAAATCTCAAAACTGACATTTCTGAGAAAGATAAAGTTATAGCTAAACTGACATCGAATGAAAAACAGATCATTACTGGTTAGTGTATCATCATCAATCAATAATAGTTATTAATATTCTATTAATTTATAGACCTTAAAGAAAAGGACTTGCACATAGCCAAACTAGTGAAGGAAAGACAAGAGAGAAGCAAAGTGACTAGTTCCATTGGACTACAATTTAATTACCTGATCCCTTCAATGGGTAAGAATACATGTATTATTGTGTGACTGACTAAATGTATCTATTTTATACAATTGTGTGTGTACTCACTGTATATATTTTGTATAATTAACAGATAAATTGGATTGTCTGAGTGATGTCCAGGTAGCAGAGAGGAAGCTGTTCTTAATTCAAGGAGACAAACCTCAACTGATGAATTGGGAGAAATATGGTCTAAGGATTGGAGTACAAAAGGAGAGCTTACTGTCCTCTGAGACAGTAGAAGCAGCAGTGGTTGCTCTTGTAGGAGGAGAGTTCCAGTTTCCTCCTAATACTGTCCTAGTGAGTGCTGTGTATGCAGTATCACTCTCAAAGCCTCTCCTCAAACGGCTCATATTAGAAATACAGCACTGCATTGATTTAACAGGACGACCAGCTCTTAGTCGCCATCTCAAGTTTGCCATAGCTCCCGTGAGCACACCCAGTCTTCCTTACCAATTCTCCCTAGTTAAGGGAGGAGAGTTTAAAGCTGATAGTTGGTATGGATCCATTCAACGTAAAGAGTTCTGTTTGGTATCTATTGTTGGGGAGAAACGTCTACCAAAATCATCAGCTAATGGAGACGAGTCAGAGGAAGAGGAGGAGGAGCAAGAGGAACAAGCAGAAGAGAAAACTGAGGAGGAAGTGGAAGATGGTAATAGTGATTCATCCAGTGATTCTGATAAGACTAAAGATCCACCAGGAGGTAGGAGTGGAGAACAAGGTGAGTAATGAGTGAGTGAGTGTGTACTAGTGTATATAATGAACTGAATCTATTCCACTATATAGGAGAGTCTACTAGTAATGAGGGAGTAGAGGAAGAGGAGGAGATTGGAGGTCAGCCATTACATGAGGAAGGGAATGAAGAGCAAGATAATGAAAGAGTAGAAGAGTCAAAGGATCATGAAGAACCACAGCATGAAGAAGAAACTGCTCCAATACCTTGTACTGAGATTAGTTCAGATTTTACTAGTAAGTACACCAACATGCAGTGAATATTAATTAATGTATATTTGTGTATAGGTAAAGTAGTAGTTTCCACTGGTATAGTAGAGAATATGGCTTATGCTGGACTGGTTT
>NW_003548165.1:8865-10454 GCF_000090795.2 Amphimedon queenslandica | reverse complement strand
AAAGTAATTTATATTCATACATGTACATGTATGTACATGTACAGACTAGCCTCTATATAATGGACACTTTGAATGTGTCTCTGTTATACAGAGGTGTCCTTTATGTGGAGGTTATTTTATACAGTAAGGAATGTAATTGGTACACTAGGTGCTGTCCGTTAAATGGAGGTGCACGCTATAGAGAGTGTCCATTAAGAGAGACTATACTGTATACATGTACATGTGACGTAATGTGTATATACTGGTAGCTTGGGAATCAAAATTCACAATAATTGCAACCTTTATCATCATGAAACAGTCACTACCATAGCAACATAGGAAAGACAAGACTAAAGGCGGAAGACAGTCCATGACAAGTTGGTGACTTATAATAAACAGATAATTAAATCATATTCTAATCTAAAGACATGACAACACTTACATGTACTAATAATGTAGCCTAAGGACACGAATCATTAACTGATTGACGTAAGTGCCTCATCACTTTACTTTGATGTAAGATGATATTGTAGCGAGTTACTATCATCAACAAGTTATTAGGAGCTATTCACAGGAGCATCACAAAGGGAGACACAGAAAAATGCTTTTAAATTTATTATACTATAATATTAGTGTACATGTACATGTACTGTATTGTGTGTATAAACTATAATGATAATGCTATGATGATTATTTTTAAAGTAATTTGAAGTGCAGTAGACCATAATAATAGTAGTGCTTTTAAAATGATAGTAATAACGATGAGACATTGATCTTATACAACACAAGTACATAATATATATTATATTACTAATACTAACATGTATTACAGTACCTACATGTACATGTACATGTACATGTACATGTACATGTAATAGGATACATATACAATATACTAATTAATGCTCTTTAAACTCAATACTGTATAGTATAAAGCTTTATAATATAATACATGTATATTTTTACCTGTCAATTTTTACCTCAGGCACAATTATATGTACATGTACATGGTATATGTATTATTATTATTATACATTAAATGTTCTTTATATTACATCTAAAAAATTGTACATGCTAAAGTACATGTACATGTACACACACATGTATTGTTTCATGTCTCATTCATTCATTAGCTACAATACATGTACATGTATACATGTGATTCTACAGACAGTATACACCTAATGGTATTAGTATGTATATAGTGGCATTCTTGTCCTGAGTGAAACAGATCAAAGTGAAGCTAAATCAATTAATGCATCCTGTAAACCAGAGGAGTGTTGAATTACTAACGTCTGAGGTAAATACTGTTACCATGGTGATGGGATTAATGAAGTAAAAATCAGGAGTGGACCAATTATGGTAAGATAATGAAGAATAATATAAAGACAAGATATTATAATTAAAACGAAATAGATATACATTGGTAAATACATATACAGACTAGCTTCTATATAATGGACACTTTGAAAGTGTCTCTGTTATACAGAGGTGTCCTTTATGTGGAGGTTATTTTATACAGTAAGGAATGTACGCTATAGAGAGTGTCCATTAAGAGAGGCTATATTATAGACATATTTGGCCAAATAAGTCAGAATTTTCATGTGTCA
>NW_003548165.1:0-8594 GCF_000090795.2 Amphimedon queenslandica | reverse complement strand
AATAAATTATAATAATTACAATTAATTAAACCATTATATCATACACTACCTGTACACCAAATGCACAATTGTGGTTAGAGCAATTAAGGTTCAAGTACATCTGGTCATGTACATGTACATATTAAGCAAAAATAATTTTTCTAGTGTGAGACTGTAGCCAGGTGTGCTGAAATGCCTTCAGTTATTATTGTTTTCGTGAAATTGTTATTTTATAAATTATGTGTACATGTACATGAATAATTAATTCCAGCACATTAATGACACATATTTTAAGCTACAGCACATCACGTATTGCCTTCTCTCTCCCTCTCTCTCTCTCTCCCTCCCTCTCTCTCTCTCTCTCTCTCTCTTTCTCTCCCTCTCTCTCCCCCCTTCTCTCTCTACCTGTTGTGCTAGTAGTAACACTTGATCATCTTCTGAACTGATGTTCTCACTTTGCTGTGACGTCTAATAATTAAAATAAATAATAATAATTTTAAAATTGCTCAAAAATTGGGCTAAAGTCCCTGTACTATTACAGTGCAGGGTCACAAGCCGAATTTTGCCAAAAATAAAAAGTTGGCAATTCTCCATTTTTTCCCTGGTACATACATGTATATGTTGCATAGAAAGTTTGAGCTGATTCCGATTAAAATTGGATTTTTTTTACAAATTTTTAAAATTGCTCTAAAATTGGGTCAAAGTCCCTGTACTATATAGTAAAGGGTATTCTCACATCTTCTATGATAAATGTACTTGACATGTTTACAATAAAACAATAACAACATTACAAACAACAAACAATAAACAATAAACAATACATCATTTTAAAAGTAATTCCCATTCTCAGTTACTTAATACCAATAACACCTCGTTTCCAAGGCAACCCAAAGCTTTCAATTCCCACCTGATCCATCAAACGGAAAACAATACATAATGAATATCATTAAAAACTAATTAATAGCTCGTGAATATCATTAAGAGCTAAAACTGAGAAGAAACTTAAACAGTAAAGAATGAATGGAATGCAAAGGAGTAAAGTTCAAAACATGACATTATGTTATACTTTATAGTAATCACAATACATTAACCTTTACAATAACAATGTACAGTGTAGCCTCTTTATTAGACACCATTGGGCCCACACTACCTGTCCTTAATACATGTACAGTGTAGCCTCTTTATTAAGGGCACCATTGGGCCCACACTACCTGTCCTTAATACATGTACAGTGTAGCCTCTTTATTAAGGACACCATTGGGCCCACACTACCTGTCCTTAATATATGTACAGTGTAGGCTCTTTATTAAGGACACCATTGGCCCCACACTACCTGTCCTTAATACAGAAGTGTCCTCATTTCAGAGGTACTTTTGTATAGGCTTGTACCAATTGGGATATTACAAAACGTCCTCATTATAAAGGTGTCCTTATTATAGAGACACTGTATTTATGTCTGTTATGGTATGAAATTCTACAACTGAACTAAGTTGACATGCCAGGTAGTTATAATGATAACAATAACAAGAAAGACACTGACTGATCTGATTAATAAACCAATTACTGTACACAATGACAGTGTGTGTGTTAGTGTGTGGTCTATGGGATAGAGTGTACCCCATCAGGACCAATTGACCTTACTGAACCTATGTGTACATGTACATGTGAATGTACATGAATCCTGAGCAATAAAAAAGGTGAGTAGACATACAGTGACAAATGTGTACTATATTTCATAGTAACCTTTTCTCACTCACTCACTCTCAATAACTTAAGAATTCAATTATCACTACTGGTACATGTACATGTACACCATTGGCCCAAATCAACCGTGCACCAAAAAGACAAAATTAATATCAAAACAACACATACACTGTACATACTAACAGTCAAAATGGTAAAAATTAAAAACAGAAAAATTGAGATACAAAGTATTATCAAGTGAATAAGATATTGAAGAAAGAAAGACAAAAAGGACATTTGTTGCTACAATAGCTTACAGTGGTGGTGAGTGGTGGTGATTTTATGATATTATTGAGCGGCTCTCTTGAATTAAAGTGTTTTATTTGTTCACAAAGTACAGCAATTCTCTTACTACTGTCCCACCCTGCAGGACTAGGAGAGGGAGAGAGAGAGAGGAGATGAATCTATGTATTACTAATAAATGTAACACATAAATATAATATTAGTACACTATACTGTGTCTGCATGGAGGTGAGTATCAGTAATGTAATACCTGAGTCCCTTGATATCTGCCCTCAGCTTCACCTCAAGCAGATATCTCAGTCATCAGGTATTACAATATTGCAATTACCATTACTATTACATACTTAAGCTATAGCATTTAATATTACCACAATTACATGTACATGTACTTACATGAAAACAGCATCTCTCTCCACAGTGTAAGCTGGTACTTTAAACTTGAGCCCGTATGCTTTGTGTATCAGATACTTGTGAAGAATATCAATGTTCTTATTATCTTTTGTTGATACATAGACCAGAGCAGCACCATCTGTTAAGAGGAAGAGAGAGAGAGAGAGGCAATTAATATAAACATGTACATGCGATTTTATGAGCAATAATGCATTAAAAATTGGAGGTGTTTTTTGTAGCCATTTTTCTGGAAAAAGCATGGGCTATAGTACAGACTAACCTAGTGAATACTTTTAAAGTGTCTCTGTTATACAGAGGTGTGCTTTATGTGGAGGTTATTTTATACAGTAAGGAATGTAATTGGTACACTAGGTGCTGTCCGTTAAATGGAGGTGTATGCTATAGAGAGTGTCCATTAAGAGAGACTATACTGTACATATAATTTAAAAGCCTTTCACGAATAAAAGAAAAAGGGTAACTAGTACATTTCCTGCTACACATTGGCACACGGCATGAGATATGAGCCATCCCTGCTCACTCCATTGGCAGTATCACAGACTGTTAATAGTAACTGTATTCATATACTAAGGCAAATTTCTATGACACATGAACATGTTTCCATCACATGTACATGTTTTTGTCACGTGTACACATTCAAACAAAGCCACCATTGTCCTCACTAGGCCAGTATCTATAAAAGTAGCTGAAGGATATCAGTATATCATCAGTACATCATAAAGAGATAAAGAAAGATACTACTACTATCAAACTGAAGATGACTTCATTCCAACGTATGGTCCTTGTTGCAGCTGTAGCCTTCATGATTACTGCTCATGTTGCTGATGGTATAAGTGAATGCCTGTGTTTCACTGATCCAGAGTGTGATAGTGATCCAGTGTCAATAGTCCCATACGTAAGCTAAAACAATACATTCTATTCCTAATGTAGTATGTACATGTATATGTACAACCGGCTCATTTGTGGGCACAAAATTATCTTTCTAAAAAAAATATTCATTTCAATCTACTTTTCTGGCTTACTGAAATTTTTATCATACAATATTACAAATAATACTTTTATTCTATAATTTTTTAGCCTGAAACAATGTGCTGTAGAGGCAAGGTCAATGCTTCTTATGCCTGCAACTCTGGTGGTGAGGAGCTTACTTGCAAGAAATGCAAATAAGCTCCTGAGGAAGCAAGATAATAATAATAATAATAATAATAATAATAATAATAATAATAATAATACTAATAAAAATAATAATAACAGTTAAATACTATAAATACTATTAATACTTTAATTATAAATTATTGTTACATGTACATGTATCTACATATCCAGTTTATTATTATTATTATTATCACTATTATTGCTTCATTGATTATTATTGCTATTAATTAAATCAATAAAATTTAAGAAAATCAATTTTTGAGTCATTTTGAACCATTAGCTGCGAGCTCAACAACAAGATTTCAAATAAAAAAAATTAGATGTTCCCTCCTCAACTACCCTCTACTACACAGGAAGTGTATCTTAACTGATACAAGAAATACTGATACAGAACTACATACAGACTAGCCTCTATATAATGGACACTTTGGATCAAGAATATGTCTCTGTTATACAGAGGTGTCCTTTATGTGGAGGTTATTTTATACAGTAAGGAATGTAATTGGTACACTAGGTGCTGTCCGTTAAATGGAGGTGTACGCTATAGAGAGTGTCCATTAAGAGAGGCTATATACTGTAGCCTAGTGATTTAAGTGGGAGTTATAATAAGGAATGATGGAAAGGAAATTCCACTAGTAGCAGCCAGTAACAACAGAATGAATGAGGGAAGAGGGCACAATATGAACTTATGACATCATAATGACACCATACCACACACACACACACAGGGAAAATGTGTACATACATGTACATGTACATGAATAAAAAACCTACACAGTTACTGTAGCTACATGCATATGTATATGTACATTAAATTGATGTACATGTACATCTACATATATGTACATGTACATGCTTAATAAGATTCTTATGTAAATGTACATGAATCTAAGTAATATTTGCATGAAGAATTAAGATCGCACACATACAGTGTAGCTGACAAATTAAAGTTATATTGTAATAATTTATCGCTGGAGGACACGATAGTAAATATCACAACAATAGAATTAGATCACATAAAATAATAATAATTATTATGTACATAGTAATGCTTGTACTATATGAATTATAAACATGTTGATGCATAGATTTTAAATTGATTTTAATTGCTGCTCTCACTCCCTCACACTCTCTCTTACTCTCTCTCATAAAATTGAATTTTTAATTTTAAAGCTTGTACTATAGCCCATGGATTTATGAAAAATCTCTGAGAGAGGAATTCTGTATTTTATCAGTTTTTTGATGCATATACATGTTCTTATGTTGTGTAAAAAGTTTGAGCTAATTTTGATCAAAATTGGATTTTTTTACAAATTTTTAAAGTTGCTCTAAAATCGGGTCAAAGTCCCTGTACTATAGTACAGGGTCATTAGCGAAAATTCGCCAAAAATAAAAAGGTGAGAATTCTCCATTTTTATTACATTTCCTGATGCATATATATGTACTTATATTGCGTAGAAAGTTTGAGCTGATTCCGATCAAAACTGAATTTTTTACGAATTTTTAAAATTACAAAAACCAAACAAAATCCTATGCATGGCCACTCTCTTTCTCTCTTAATTAATAAAAGTTATAATGATATTCATAGTATTAATAGCCCCACTGTAGGAGTAGAGGTGTCAGTGGAGATTACTTGTAGATCAATAAACTGAATTATTAGATACTAGATTGAGCTGGTATGTAATCACCGACCTCTCCCTATACTATACTAACAACCTTTAACACACACTCCCTCTCTCTCTCTCTTTATTCTTTTAAAGAATTCATGATTCATCTCTGAATATTATATATATACCAGGGCCTGATGTGTGTGTACGTTATAAATGTATCTCTTTGGCTATATCAGTAGCAAGTAGGAGGATATTCAAATGTACATACAAATTATGATCACACATAATACCAAGAGTGGATAATACTGATTCAGTAGTTCAGGGTATACACATGGGCTCTTATCAGATGCTTTTCATTGTACTATAGCCCCAGGGCTTAGGATTGATCCAGACAGGCTTCTATTAGGAAGATGCTTCTATTCATGAATATGTATGTACATTGCACATACTTTTTCTCTCATACACTGTAGACTAGTATTTAAAGTTGTGATTGGCTCTCTCTCTTTCTCTCTCTCTTACAGTTTAAACAGAATTTCCTGATGTGCTGCTGAAGGAAGTCAAAGTGTTCATCCTGATACTTCTCATTCTTCTCCAACTGAACAAAACAATCCGACTAGAATAAGAAACAGAAAAAATGTGTATAAAAAATAGATATATATGTACATGTACTGTATGTGAAATTGTGAATGTATTGTGCATGTACCTTAGCACAGACAACCACCAGTTGTATCCCCAGGTTACAGGACAGGGTGTGTTCTTCAAGAGGAAGAGAAACGTCTTCATCGTCTTTGAGACTAGAGGAACCTTGAACTTCTGGATCAACGTAAGACTGGAAGGATTTAACCACTAATGGAGGAGGAGAGAGACAGAGAGAGAGAGAGACAGAGAGAGAGAGAGAGGGAGGGAGACAGAGAGAGAATTAAAAACTTAAACCAAAGGACGGACAAATGTGTACTAAAATGCTCCATGTATAAAGGACATCAGAGAGGGAGAGAGGGAGAGAGAAAGTGAGGGAGGGAGAGAAAAAGAATGAGGGTTTGGTAGAGTAGGTGTGAAAGAGAAAGAGAGAGAGGGATGGATGGAGAGTAGTAGGAGGAATAAAAATGACACGTACACTACAGTCCACAAAATGGAGTGGAGTACATACTGTATGTAGACCACAAAGATACAGCAATTAATATCATATTACAAGATAACCACAGAATCACTTAGACACACCATAAAGGACACATACCATGTACACAGACTAAACACACACTATGTACATGAACATATAGTGTACCCTATTACATAAGGATCACACACACACACACACACTTAATATTCTATAACATACACATGCATGTACATATACTTATGAACATAAACATACAATGTATACACACATGTGTACATGAACACAGTGTACCCTCTTACATAAGGATCACACACACACACACACACACACACACACACACTTAACAATGAATATATGTACAACATAAGTACATACACATGTATGTACATATACTTACATTCATGTACTACACGGTTTAATGAGTAAAATTTTTTCATCAGAATGATCAATTGTCAAGAGATGTCACAGTGTATATGCAGTATTGTGAAGAGGAGAGGAGGTGATAATTAATGTACATGTACATAAGCTAGTGTGAAGATATTCCAATTAATGACTCGTGTTAGGAATGATTCATAGGAAAACTGAATGGAGGAATAATGTTAAAATGAATTGAAAAATGTAACAAATTTACACCTTTATAATGAGGACACCTTTATAATGAGGACACCTTTACAATGAGGACATTTTGTAATGTCCCAATTGGTACAAGCCTATACAAAAGTACCTCTGAAATGAGGACACCTTTGTATTAAGGACAGGTGGTGTGGGCCCAATGGTATCCTTAATAAAGAGACTACACTATACATGTATTAAGGACAGGTAGTGTGGGCCCAATGGTGTCCCTAATAAAGAGGCTACACTGTACATGTATTAAGGACAGGTAGTGTGGGCCCAATGGTGTCCTTAATAAAGAGGCTACACTGTACATGTATTAAGGACAGGTAGTGTGGGCCCAATGGTGTCCTTAATAAAGAGGCTACACTGTACATGTATTAAGGACAGGTAGTAAAAAACAATTACATGTACATGTGAATAAAGTACATGTATATCAAATATCAATTCTGATGTCATCATTATTATATAACATTACACAATAAAATTCCACCAATACAAAAAGTGTCTAATCCAATATGTTCATGTTCATTCCTTTTAATATTGATTTAATTACGGCCACACCTGAAATTGAATGCACAATCAAGATCATTTGAACTAAACCTATAAACAATCAACAAAATATTCTATAATTATAAGCTACTGTGGAAAGACAGATGTTTTTTTAGATACAACTACAGGTATATTGTCAGGACAAATTCTTATTCTTTAAAATATCACACAGTGTTGCTTCCATTCCAAGCTACCATTTGTACAGGTGGCATATTAAAGAATGTCTTATTTGCTTGACTAATATTCATCCCACGAGAAGAAGTGTGAATGAATTAAAGAAACATAATTATGTCCGCCATACAATATACATGTACATGTACAAATATGAAGAAGAGTTATAGACAGAGGGAGGAATAGCAGTGCAGTATCTCTACATGTAAACACACAAACTGACAATTAAAGATACAAACACTCCTCCTCTGATCCTATTAGCATATCAGCTAGTGCTTAGATACACATATTAGTAGTAGTGTAGTGTGTGTATAGAATGCAGTGTAGAGTGTGATTTTCCAGACATACATGTATATATATGTACATAGTATTATTGTGTGTGTACATGTTGTCACGGTTTATATAATTACTAGTGTCTGGAGTGTGGGATTGATCCTCTCTAAAAACAATAAGTTAATCTAATAACATAAAACAATATAATAACAAACTAATAATCTACACATCAGTCTACTCCACACACACACATGTACATGTACATGACCATACATAAGTAGTATAATGCTACAGACTAGCCTCTATATAATGGACACTTTGGGTCAAGAAAGTGTCTCTGTTATACCGAGGTGTCCTTTATGTGGAGGTTATTTTATACAGTAAGGAATGTAATTGGTACACTAGGTGCTGTCCGTTAAATGGAGGTGTACGCTATAGAGAGTGTCCATTAAGAGAGACTATACTGTACTTTTGTTGTACTTTTCCATTTTGTTTGTTTCACCTCCTCTTATGAAGTAATGTCTAATTTATAATATAAACTTTATAAATATCAACAAGTTACATGTACTTCCTGTGATTTCTAAATGCAACCACCACTAATACAGCAACAGTAATATAATAATAATAATAATAATATCGATCAATTTATGATATTTTTATTTCCTCTCTCTCCCCCACTTTCCACTAAACCATATCACATTCCAATACATGTACATGTATGAGCACTCCAT
>NW_003548164.1:9411-10455 GCF_000090795.2 Amphimedon queenslandica | reverse complement strand
GCATCATCCTGACTGCAGCTAACAGCTGCTCTCAGGCAGAGCTGATACAGACATTTCTTTACTGATTGATACACTAGTATAGCATTGTTTCAGACTTGGATACACTAATATATACCATTTTGATCTAACTGATACCAAAATAGTATAAAATTCTAGCTACTAGGGAAAATGCAAGGCATTAAGGGGCGAGCCTGAGCTGATTAATGTGTTAAATTATAACGAGCCTAAGCAAGCTGTAGATTATGTGCTGTATGATATACATGTCAGAGCTAGCAAAGCAATTGCACATGTCTAAATTCAGTATCTTGTAGTCATCTTGCTTAAATTAAAGTTATCTTGCTTATAGTTAGAAGCAGTCACTGAAAAAAATCATGTTTGAAGATTGTATATCTGCTTTGTTAACCTAGGCTTGCTCCTAGAGAAGAAATATCACCTAGAATAGATCTCATGATGCATGCAGCTAGCAGTACAGTAGATGCAGCTTTCTCACTTGCATTCACCTTAGCAGAATCCTTTATACCAAGGAAAAGACTGTATATCTGCTCTTTCAACTTTTATTCTTGCTAGAGAAGTTTCAGACAGCAGTTTAGCCTTATCTAGCTGACCGTTTCCTGCAAAATAAGCTCAGACTTGCTTATAGCCGCCATTTTATCATTGTGACCACACCAGCTTTCAATGAAGATTAGGCTATTTAACTTTAATAATAGTTAGACGGTCTGCCGGTACAAACAAACAAACAAACGCTTTCTCGCCTTAGTGGGGCGAGCTCAGGCTCGCCCCAATAATACCCTAAGCTAGTCCAGGTCTGAACAATAGGCAACTTTGTTGCTATTACTTGTGATGTGGTCAGGCAACGTGTTGCCAGTAGTTGAGTCTCTCCACTTTAAGCAACATTTTGCCTTATGTTGCTAAAAGGTGAAAGATCAAATTAAATTTGACAACATCAAAGGTCATCAACAAAGTTGGCCTGTGTAAATGTATGTACATGGGCTTGATAGCCAGTAACACAACTAGTGTATTGTAAATGTATGTACATTTAAACAT
>NW_003548164.1:2779-4950 GCF_000090795.2 Amphimedon queenslandica | reverse complement strand
ACGCCAGCTACTATGCATTTGACCTATTAGATCACTTTAACTATGTGTGCTATTGGAAAAAGGCTGATCAAGACAAAAAAGGCTGATTAAAATGAAAAAGGTTGATCAATACAAAAAAAGGCTGATCAAGACAAAAAAGGCTGATCAAGACAAAAAATTATAAAAGCTGTTCAAAGCTATCCTTGCCTATGGAAAGTTTCATGTAAAAGTTACTAAGACGCTAGAGCCAAGGAAAATACGCGGAAGGACGTGGCTTAAGGAATTCTCCTTGCCAGTGGACACTCTTGAAATATGTTCCTCATCCAATCACTTCTCTTCACTTTCCTGCACTTGGATCAGAGGTAGAGACCAACCAAAACTAAAAAAAACATTCGGATTCATCATCTGCCATTTCTAATTAGTGTCAAAGTAGGCTTGTTTTAGGGTGAAGTCACAAAAAGAATTTTGTTAATTATGCAACTGCGATTATATACGCACGTACGCTAGATTAAAATTGTGAACGCCGATACGTACTAGCGACAAACGTTAATACTACACATGTCAACGCCTCGCAGGCATTGGATCATATTGTGAAGCAGCCTTTAGCCTTTATTGCATTGTACTATACACATGTAGAGTGCAATACTCCATGTAATATGTTAACTGCTTGAGTGGCTAGGAAGGTGTATGCTGTACTTTGATCAATTCAATAATAAATTAATGTAACACAGATTAGTGTAGAAACAAATAGGGAATTAAAATCATTTAAATTACATTGAGCTAATGGCAATATGTATTAGTATTATAGTTATAACTAGAACAATGTAAAACATTGAGGGGCTCTGCCATCTGGCTGCACTTCCAAGTCATGCCCAAAACGTACACATAAATACAGAAATTCTCATAAGTAAGGGCTTCACCCAAATTAGACCCTGCTATAACACATTCCAACCAGTTCCAGCACACAGTATAGCCACAAAAACAGAGAGTGCTGTTTGAGATCATTTATAATAGTGCAGCAGCCTAAGAAGCACTATGTACCACAAAAAAATATCAGTTTATGACAGCAATGACTGTTCTGAGACACAGATGTGAGTAGATGTACCTGTTACATCAGCTGGTACAAGATCCATCAACAGTCTGGAACTTTAAGCCTCATTTACACTTACTACACAATAATGGCCAACTGTGTGTCATCTTCACGTGCTATTTCCATCAAAGATCACATCACTAACCACTGTGTAGCAATTTACATGATGCAAAAATTGTCGAGAGGCCCAAACCTACCTTTTTTCTTCTCACAACCAATGAAATTCATACTGGTGATGTTCTCAAAGTAAAATAATTAAGTTACAAAGAGAATTGTGAATACTCCATTTGTACATGTAATCAAATTATACTTGTAAGATTATATCCCCAATCAGTAGTGCGTGTACAGTTACATGCCCAATACACACTAGACTTGTTGGTTGTATCATTGATGTGATCAGGCAACTTGTCACTACATAGTCCATAGCAAAGGTCTGATGGTCCCTGACCATAAACTAGTAGCATTAAAATTACTAATGAATAGGGCTTGAGAAGAATAAAAAGGAAGGAGTTGATAGAAGGTTTGATCCATCATTCCTTTATGCGGCATGAAGTTTGGATCCAGTGTGGTGGAGAATTTGTGAGATTATCAGTAGTATACATAAAGCTACAGTGTATACTCTTGCCACATCATTACTGCATGAGAGAACATGCACTGGAGGAGAGGAGTGGTGCCATTTGTATTTACCCAAAAAGATAAGCATACAATGTATGTCATCCCAAAATTGAGAAGAAATGTCGAAGTGGAATGAATTACTCAAAAGGTAAGATATCACACACACATGACATAGCACAGCAGACATCAAAAATTCTTACAAGGAAAAGGAAATTTAAGGAAAAGTATGCAAAAGGTGGCACTGTATAAACAAACCAACCCAAGCCTCCAGTTGAGGTTTTTAAAAATAACTAACAAACAAAACTATTAGCGAAGGTATGTGTATTGCCAAAAATTAGATACTCAAGGTGGTATTAACTCATTTTCTAAAGCATGAATTAGTCCAAAAACTATAAAAATTAATTCGTTAAAATCAATTGTTAAAATTCTTTGTGCCAATACAAAAAAGGAATACTAACACAACAATGATATGCTCTCGTGACAATCA
>NW_003548164.1:0-1521 GCF_000090795.2 Amphimedon queenslandica | reverse complement strand
CGGCAAGATTCAATGGAGAATGAATGAAGAAAAGGCAAAACTGATTCTTTTCGTTGGCATGGAGCTTTTTCAAGCTACAAAANCTGGTTGGAGGAAAGAATGGTCACTGCTAAGCATCTCCTAAAAGAGATTTGGTGCAATATGAAGCATATTCTTTAATAGAGCTTGCTTTCTGCATTAGCCCATTCATACTCCATAGAAAGTTGCCGTCCACGAAAATTATTTCAGAGTCAGCCAGGCTCAGTCACGCCCCTTGCCGTATATCATTCTTTGACGTAATTCATTCTCACCCAAAGAGGTCTATATTTGCCACTAGAAGTAAAACGAAAATAAACTTAAAACTCTAACCCCATTAAGTAGGAAGATCAACACGATCTGGCGCTAATCAAGAACAGAAGTTCCCAAACAGACTAGGCCAATAATAAGTCACAATACTATGAGCTAAAGCTTCATTTCAACTCACTAATTCCTTCAAAGCGATCGCTCAAGAAAAGATTCTTCATACTGATGCCATTTTTCTTCGAAACAGAGCACTCTTGGTGTGCCAATAGCCTGTTTCTTGGACAGGACTCTCGGAGGTTTAATCATAATTCACAAACGAGAATACAAGACATGTTATTGCTACCATTTGTGGCCATGTGGTACTGGCACGTGCTAAAATTTACGCATGCGCAGTTGAGCAGATTGCCAAAGTACGCAAGTAGATATAATACACCCACACAAATAATTTTTGATCTCTATAACTGGTTTTCTATTTGCATTCAAAAACAAATTGTTAGTATTTTAGCACTGAGTTATACAAGTACAGCATAACATAGGCATGTGCCTAGGTTCACATCATTAGTCAATAAAAACATTAGATGGAATTAACACCCAAAAAATTAAAACTGAATATCAAGATGATACCGTGTTAATTGTACAAGAATTATAGTCTTGCAAGCAGGCCCACTGAGAGGGGGGGGGAGCAGGGGATAAATCCCCTGGGCCCCTCACTTCAGGGGGCCCCATAATAATGTACATTATAATTAAAGTATAATAAGTCATCTTTTAATACATGATTAAACATGTGCCTTTCTGGTTTTTAAACTAGCAAAATGATCTATGATATAATCAAAATTTAGCTGTTCTGCAAGTTTGCTTTTAATTGCTAGTGTTCCTAAGTCAGTCAATCAATTTTCGGTCATATTTGAGCATTGGTAGTTCTTGTCATTTAATTTGTAATTTTTTTCATTATTGCAAAGGGCCCCTAATTTTAATCTTCCCCTGGGCCCCATGTCTTCTCTCAGCGGGCCTGCTTGCAAGCTGGACTAAAGAATCATCACTGGTTTTAATCAAATGTGTAAAAGCTTTGTGTTAGTGCTCTGACTTTTTTATGTGCTCCTGGCCTGTAATAGTTAGTTATTGAAAGAATTGTTATCACTGTCCTGTCAGAAAAGAATTTGTTTATTGTAGCTGTGTCGAGACAAAAATTGCTCTAAAACAAACAATAAATATTATTTCTGGCAATGCAAGTGACAACAT
>NW_003548163.1:6206-10460 GCF_000090795.2 Amphimedon queenslandica | reverse complement strand
AAATCATTGCCAATCAGTGCCGGTATCAGGTAAATAATCTCAGGGTCACGAAATGTTGCAGAAAAATTGTTTGAATGGTAAATTTTTCCATATATTGGTTTTGACTCCCAGTAGAAGTACTCAAAAGGTATGTAACCGCCTTTAACATTGAAAATGTAATAATCGGAATCGCTAGAAAGAACCGGGCATCCATAAGAATTTGCTATTGATGCAGTCAATTCATCTGCATCTCCATCAGCAACAATAAAGCGAATCCTAAATTCTTTTAGTACCTCCATAAAGACTACTTTAGCAAAGGCTGGCAAACATGAACGACCATCTTTAGGATAACTACCATACAAAAGGCAGGACGAAACGCATTCTGCTGTCTCCTTTCTCCTCTTTAGGATGACTGGGCCTTTTTCTCCTTCGTAATCCACACCATCAAACACAAGAATAGGCTCTATGTCGGATTCTTTTAGGTTGGTCAAGAAAGTCCTACATTTCTGATCAAGCTCCTTGTACTGGCCGCCATATTTCCAGTCTATCCCGTCATAAAGAGAGTAACAGCAGCTCATAGCGTCTATCAGCAAAGGGCCTCTTAGTGGAGGATCTTTTCCTATCTCTTTCCATTTGTAATTCTTTTTAATGTAGGTTGTAAGGCCCCAGATACCCATGATTTATGCTTGAATTTCAAAAATGCAGGAGATCAGCCACACCCTTCAACAAGCCACGCCTTAAACTGTTGACTTCGAGCTTCATGTTCATCATGAAAATTTAATTATTGTAAGAAAGATTACACAACAAGAATAATAATTATGATATCTAAATGTATTATGTACTCTATAATAGTTATTATTTATGAAGTAAAAAATAATGTTAGTTAGTTATTGTGTACTTTGCGGCAACTTGCACACATTCATTAAATTTTTGTAGAGACACTCTAAAGGAGATCCAGTTACCATCATGCTTGCTTTGATGCCATCAAATTCTATTTCTTCCAAGCAAGCACAAAACATGCAGATTTTACCATCAAACATAACTGGAGAAGTAAAGTCAAGAGGACGCTTGAGGAAGTCATTCAGTTTCATTGCCTCATAATACACGCATTGCCACATTGAGAAAGAGTGGAGGCTGTCAAGCTGCTGATCAGTAAACTGTCTTGACCTTCTACCTTGAAGATTAGACTCACTTATGACATCTCTTCCTGCATCTCTTCCTTCCTCACTGGAACAAACTACAAAGCAAAAGAGAAGAGCATCAATTTGTTGTTGAGTAAGGGCCTCAGCATTCCTGCTCCAGTAATGCAAGGACAGTGCAACCAGCTTCCATTTATTTTCAAACTGGCCCAATTCATCTGGCGAGACTCCAAATATACCACAAAGCAATCCAAGTTGATCTGAACTTTGACAGTCCTCCAATTTCGCTGGCCCAACAGAAATATATTGCAAGTCATGGCGGCCAACACGCATTCCTTCTTTAATTTTTTGTTCCTTTAGGTAAGGTTTTAATAAACCATACAAGTGGCTTCTTAGAGGTACCCCAATCTTCATTGATGACTCTTTTTTAGGATTATCTACAGTAGTTGGCAGCATGCATTTATTGAGAATCATCGGGTCCAGTATTGAAGTTGAGAAGCATCCAGCACGATATTGCTCAAGTATCCATGAAGGCAGTGGTGTCCCAGTGGCTGTTTCCAATTCTGTGCTCTTTTTGGTATCATCAATGTTTATTTTATCAACTGTGTACATTTCTTTTGCCTTGCGAAAGTTTTTCCTAACAATTGCTATACTTTCAGGCTTGCAGGAACATGACGAGAAGAATTCCTCCACTGATGAAGATGAACGAATTGAGTCCACCACATCAGATATCCTGTTACTACTCCCACTTGTTCGTCTTGCGCGACCAAACTTCCCTCTTGTTGCAAAAATGCTCGACGATGATCTTTTGTTAATTGATGCCATTACATCATGCCATGCACCTCCGCCATCAGAAATAAAATCATTGCTGGCGAGGGCAGGTATGAGATAAACAATATCAGGGTCACGAAAAGTTGAAACGAAATCAGTCCAGTTGTAAATCTTCCCGGTAATGTGATGCTTACAATCGAACGACTCGAAAGGTATGTAGCCACCTTCAACGTTGAATACAAAAAAATCAGAATCATTGGAGAGAACTGGGCATCCATGATAATTAGCTATAGATGCAGTCAAACTATCTGAATCTCCATCGGCAACAATAAAAGGAACGTTCATTTCTCTTATTACCTCTGACATTACTATTCTAGTAAAAATTGGTAGGCAAAAACTGTCAGTACCGTGGCCAGTCAATAGATAAGACGATATGTTCTCTATGTCACTCTGTTTCCTTTTTACCAGAGTTGGCCCCTTTTCCCCTTTGTAGTCCACACCATCAAATACGAAAATCGGCTCTATATTAAATTTCCGTAGGTTTGTAACGAAATCGATGCATTTTTGCTCAAGCTCTTTGTATTGTCCGCCATGTTTCCAGTCGATGTCATCGTAAAGACAATAGCAGATACTCATCGCATCTATCACCAGTGGTCCACTTAGCTGCGGACCATCTTTGCCTATCTCTTTCCAACGGTAGGACCTGAGCATGTAAGTTTTAAAGCCTCTGATGCCCATTTTAACTCTTTGCAAACGAATCACTTGACAGTATGACTTTGCAGCAGATTTATTACACCACCAAAGATGGACTATGGTATGAAGGGGTGGCAGTACAGCACAGCAAGAAAAACAATTAGATTAATCACCCAGATAACCAGTTATAAAGAATTTTAAAACCATGCAATCACAATAATGAATCATGATGCAATATAGATCTAAACTGCAATAAGACAACGCCTTCATGCACGCCCACATCTTCAGTCAACAACAATGTCTGAAGATGAAAGAAGTTTCTCTACTTCTCTTTCTACTCTGTTTATTGAAGGAGTATTATCTTTTCTCCGTGGGATAAAAGACGTGATACTAGGCTGTGTATTTGCCTTAAGCATCGTTTACAAGTGAGAAATAGACTAGTTATGAAGTGTGAATTAATCAGTATTGTGATTGTACTTTATATTTTGGGGTTGCTTGCTATTAGGAATAGTAAAATAAGAAGCAAAGTGGGCCTATCATTCATATTAAACGGATTCATTCTAGCTGTGAGTGATCAAGTAATCATGACGCAACCACTCGCCCTCCCCTCCCCTTCTCCCTCTCTCTCTCTTCCTTTATTCTTATTAGTCAAGTATACTCTTGTTTGAACATGTTGTTCTGCCGGTAGTATTGCTACTGACCAGCTGGACATTAGGTAAGAGTAGGGGAGACAGAGGAAAGGGAAATTCTGTAGTATTATTAATTATTAATCAATGTGGAAGCAATTGATTTGGCAACTGGAGAATTGCCAAAATATTAAAGAAACACTTACTGATCTTCCTCTCTTCTATTTTATCTTTCTTTTCTTTTCTAGGTCTCTTTGGTAAGGATTTAACTTCCGAGCAGTTGTCCTGGTTGGAATCGTTGCTCTCTTACACATTCACTGGTCTATGGATGTTACCAATGTTCCTAATCTGCACTCCAATAAACAGCATATGGTTCAGGGTATGACACAATTTTTAAAAAATAAAGAAAGTCTAATATAGAGCTAATTAAATGCTGCATTGTTTTAGCTGATAAAATTCCTTTATTTATTTCATTTAGGAGATTGCTATTGAAGCAAATGATCAAGCAGCCAAATCACTTAAGAAGAAGCCATCAAGGTGAGAAGTTAATCAAGAGATTCCTTACAATTATAACTTGCAGGTGGAATTTCAAATTAATGATTACCGATCTCCTTTATGCAATGGCTATAGAAATAGTCTTCACAATACAAGTACACGCCCTCTCCTTGCAGTCAAAAATACACTCATTCTTTACATCATTTATTATTTCATACACTCATCCTTTATTTCATTCATCTCCCCATGTAGTCAACAGCAGTAAACTTCTTACCAGTTGGAGGCTCAGCCCTATCGTTAATTCACATGTCATTCCTCTATTCATTGTATAGCTTTGAGTACAAGTGGTTCTATCAAGGTATTAGCACAGTTCCATATACATTATTAACTACTTTAAGTTCCATGTACAGTACATTATTACATTATTGCTACTCTGCACTTGAAAGGTATAACTGTGCAAAAGAGACTGAGTTACATTGAGCTCCAGTGGCCATATTTCCTTGGATTTGGTCTGGTCCTTTCACTCATCACTTCTGCTCCTCTTCTCTCTC
>NW_003548163.1:0-1694 GCF_000090795.2 Amphimedon queenslandica | reverse complement strand
CATGTATATTTTTGTGTTCCAAATTTTTATTATTAAAATTATTTTTTATGTTCACACTTACATACCTCATGAATTATTCACAAGCAACCAGAGGCACACCCCTCTTTGTGGGTGTGGCTTAACTGCAAACAATACTCAATGGCTATCAGAAGTGCTTTGTCGACTTTTGTGAGGTTTAGGCCTGTTTCTCTACCTTCTCCTGCCCCTCTCTTGCTCTCCAGACACAACTCAAATCATGTACCGGTTGATGACGTTCTCAGTGGCCTCACGAAAGAGCAAATACAAGTATTATAACACATTATTCAATATTATGAAGTTATGTGTGTGTGTGTTTTGTGTGATTCTTTAGTTGAGGGAGAGTATCAGGAACTTCTGTGAGAAGGAGTTAGGTCCAGTAGCAGATCAGATTGACAGAGATAATCACTTCCCACAAATGAGAGTAAGTTTGAACAATAGAATTACATGTTCACTTTACATGTAATTGTGATTACGTTTGATTATATAATATAAAAGTGTGTTGCTGTATGCATTTTTTGTGCTGTCTTTATTTTTTAGGATTTTTGGAAGAAGCTAGGAAAAATGGGTCTACTAGGAATAACAGCTCCAGGTTTGAGTTAAATACATTCACATGTACATGTTTTTTGCAAATTAATAACAAATTTTAATGTAGCGAAATTAACTATTCTAGTTATATTATGTAAATCATTAGTTTCATTACCATATGAGATGATGGATTTTATTATTGGATTTTATTGTTTTAGCTACACACTACACAGTACATGTACATGTAAGATAAAATGACAAAAAGATTTTGCCCTTACTAAATTTATATGATAATCCTTCGTTATCATTACTTGTATTGTAGAGAAGTACAATGGAGCTAATCTTGGCTATTTGGAGCAGACGCTGATCGTCGAGGAGATGTCACGAGTTAGTGCAGCCATTGCCCTCAGCTATGGCGCTCATTCCAATCTCTGTGTCAATCAAATAGTGAGGAATGGCTCAGAGGAACAGAAGGAGAAATATTTACCAAAAGTAAGGGACCAGGGCTATAGGAAGTTGTTCAAAAATTGGGTCAAAGTCCCTGTACTATAGTACAGGGGCGTCAGCCAAATTTTGCCAAAAATGTCAAGTGGAGAATTCTCAATTTTTATAACATTTTCTGATACATATACATGTTCTTATGTTGTGTAGAAAGTTTGAGCTGATTCCGATCAAATTTGGATTTTTTACGAATTTTTAAAGTTGCTCAAAAATTGGCTCAAAGTCCCTGTACTATAGTACAGGGGCATCGGCCAAATTTTGCCAAAAATGTCAAGTAGAGAATTCTCAATTTTTATAACATTTTCTGATGCATATACATGTTCTTATGTTGTGTGGAAAGTTTGAGCTTTTTCCGATCAAATTTGGATTTTTTACGAATTTTTAAAGTTGCTCAAAAATTTGGCCGACGCCCCTGTACTATAGTACAGGGGCGTCAGCCAAATTTTGCCAAAAATGTCAAGTAGAGAATTCTCAATTTTTATAACATTTTCTGATACACATACATGTTCTTATGTTGTGTGGAAAGTTTGAGATGATTCCAATCAAATTTAGATTTTTACGAATTTTTAAAGTTGCTCAAAAACTTGGTCAAAGTCCCTGTACTATAGTACAGGGGCGTCAGCCAAATTTTGCCAAAATGTCAAGTAGAG
>NW_003548162.1:6355-10464 GCF_000090795.2 Amphimedon queenslandica | reverse complement strand
CATAGTCTGTCTCTATCAATTAACAAATACACTGTATAACTAAGTTTAATATAATAATATTGTGCATTTATACAGGTGATGGAATGTCATTGTTGTGATAGCTAACCGCTATTCACAGTTAGTATGTAAACAGTGTTATGAATAGGCTTACCACTAGTTTCATCACAAAAGTAGTCCCCAAGAACTGAAGCAACGTAGTCACTGTCTCGAGGACCTATTTCTTCATTTAACAAGCAAGCAATGTCTCTTTCTGTAGCCATAGTTTTTATAAGTAGTCTTCTTCGTCTTTGTTATACTTTAAATAGTTGCTATAGAGACTCCATGGTTACTTAATGACGCATTAAAGCCCTCCGTTTTTATTCCGTGGTCGCTCCGTGTAACATTCTCTGTGCACAATCAAGGTAAAATGTCGAAGGGCTTACAACTCGGCAAAGAAGGCTTTGCTACCCCTGATTTTTGTACAAATGAAAGGATTTTGTTTATATAACATGTTTATATGATAAAATGAATTTTGCCCAGGTAAAGATTTTTCGTGATTATGAGCCCATAGCTCAAAATGATAATTCCCGCAGATAGCCTGGTTTTCTCATATCGGGTCACAAATATAGAGGAATTCCTTATTTTGATTGATTTGTAATCAGTATTGTTATCTATCAGCCTCTTATGCTCCTGACTAAGTAGAGCACGCTCTTTATGCTGAATAGGAGAGAGGTCACGTCTGATATAAACTGAAGATGGGAGAAGATGACTCTCAGAAATAACATAAGGTACATCAGTAGTAGAACCCAGGGTAACTAGAATTGGTCTTGGACACACTGAATTTGGATTAAATTTACCAATATGGTAACAATCACGAATGAGACAACCATGGTGAGACTCTTCTAAACTATTTAATATTGATATAATCTCATTAAAGTCAGAGCTCATCCTAGTATTATGGGATGCAGTTTGAGACTGCTCAGCAACACCAAAGGCTAAAATATTAAACGTACGCTCAGCAGTAGCACTGGACTTAAAACTATTGAAGGGTTGATATATTGGAGCTACTGTGAATTACTACTGACAGGATCAGATAGATCGTGGCCACCTTCTGGTACAAGTGCAGCTGGAAGAGACCCGGGATGCTGCCGCTCAGCTTGTTCTCGAAGAAGCGCCACTGACTCTTGTAGCTCATCAATCTGAGCTTTAAACTCACTCTCCAAGTCAGAAAGACACTTCTGGAACGATGCAAGTTGATCCTGAACAAGATCTTTTAAGGGAGACACAGCGCAGCAGTAACGACATCTTTTACAGTCGCAAATATCTTACTCTCAACAGAATCGAAAATGCTCTCCACCTGGGAGAAAGAAATACCATCTCACTTTGGGATCTTTCTTGGCCTGCTGCGTCCCTTCTTTTCCACTGGAGAGCTACTCTCTGTAGTCATCTTCTGGGTCTTCGAGACCAGCTCACAAACGGACCTACTCCGTGTCAGTATTTTTTTTTATTGTTGATAAAAATTTTAAATAATTTATGACATTATAAATTTTTATGAATTATTGAATCATTAAGTATATTCATAGCCTCGCTTATAATTATTCATCATTATTAATTAATAATAATAATCCTTTTTATTAATAATTATAATTTTTGACTTAGGTATCAGTTCATTGCTGGAAGAAAAGAATTTTGAAATAAGAACTATAAGAAGACCTACCGCATTATAAAAACAGTCATCATACAATTATTTCCTTTAATTTTTGAATCATTAATTATATTCATAGCCTATAATAGCTCATAATAATATTAATCATTATTGAACATTACTAAAATCTATTTCCTGTTCTAAAACTATTTAAGTTTACATGCAGCTTCAGTTGCCATTTCTCCACTCACACTCACAGCTCCCGCTAACTTTCCCGCAGTTTTACAATCTTTTTTCTCAAAAGCAGCAAGTTAGTTCATTCACAAAATTACATTAGCTATCATTATAATTTCACATTGTTTGGTAGTATATGGATTATGATGAGTATCATGGTGGACCACCATTAGCTGGAGAGCCTCCACCACCACCACCACCACCACCTCCCAGAGGCCCGCCACCACCACCTCTACCATTAGTAGATGGAGGTCCGCCACCTTCAGTAGATGGAGATAGAGGGCCTCCACCACCACCTCCTGGAGGCCCGCTACCACCACCAGCTCTACCAGCAGCTGGAAGTCGGCCACCTCCAGTAGCTAGAGATGGAGGGCCTTCACCACCACCTCCTGGAGGCCCGCTACCGCCACTAGCTCTACCAGCAGCTGGAGGTCTGCCACCTCCATTGGCTGGAGATGAAGGGCCTCCACCACCACCTCCAGCACTCCCAAGAGCTGGAGGCCCGCCGCCTCCAGTAGATGGATGCCTGCCGGTGCTTCCTCATGGAGTGGCACCTGTGCTCCCTCCACGAGGAGCCCCTCCTGCCCCAGAACTGCCTTTGCTGCAACAGCAAAGGCAGCACATTAATGCCCAGCTCAGGGATATGAACAGACAAATAGTAAGTCTTTACTATGATGTACTTAATATTATATTTATATTCTGTAATAGTATGCCAATTTAACAAGGAGAACTGGCAGGGGTGGAGGTAGGGGCCGTAGGCCGAGGTCCCGACGGGCCTCAGTCAAGAACTATAACTTTTATTAACTACATGTACTTTAAAAACTTGTCATTATAATAATAAATGTTAATAAAAGAAATCAAACTATGAATTAAAAATACATCAGTGTAAAGCCAGGATGAAAATACATTAGCAATGCCAAGTGTTTGACAAGACATAAATAATTATTCCCTTTAGTTTCTTTCAATATTTCTAGATGAAAAATTCACATCATAATGCATGATTTAAAAAAATTAAATTTTACCTAATAGTCATTATTAAGGACATACTGAATACGTACACAAACATGCACAGTGCCATCGTCATTCATAATCTACCAAAGTAAATATGAAATGTAGAAGTCCAACATTAAATTTTTAATACTAACTATAAATCCATGGATATTAAAGTAAATAGAAGAAAATTAAAGAAAATACATACTGTGGCCATAGTTAATCAAATAATCAATATTAATCATCAAAAAGATTTAAAGCCTTGGATCATGATCTGTAATACAATTATAAAAAACTCACAATATTATATCTTACTATGTATTCAATTGCTAAAACTATAACAATATGAAACCTGTGCAGCTGGAAACTGGCGTCTCATCCAGTGTGAAAGCACTACTGATCAAAAAGTTACAAAAAAACATTATGTTACCACAATGTTTATTTAAAAGAAATTAATTAAGTTACCACAAACGAAATCAGACAATAGCCTTAGACATTTACCATGCTATGAAAGTATTGTATTACACCTTATTGCAGAATCATTAAATCATTTGCAGTTAAAAATGCCTTAAAGCAAAGTAAGAAATAAACATCAACAGGAAGCAATGTAAACACACAGGCTTTGTACATGTATATGCATGATGTAACTTATGTTTGTCACAAACATACATTACAAACCACTATAAAGATACATCTGCTCACAAAGAGGAATAACACTTCACCTTTTAAATCTCTTTCCAAGTCTGGCTTTATTCTCACCACATTGAAGTCCTTGTGTAAAATATGTACCTGTGTAAATTATGAATGTGAAATTATACAACATGTACTAACAAATTGACAGTAGCATACATGCATTTATCAACAATTAATATACATAAAAGGCATGTATAGCTCCACAATGCATATTAAGCTATGATTGACTCATACAAGTATATGTCCATACACTGTACATGTAATTTAGACATACACCGTTCAATTTGCTGACTCATGCCATTCTGAATTAAGTTTCTTTTACGAGACCTGCATTGTGCCAATACACATTAATAGACCACATGAATAAATTCCAATGTGCAGACAATTATTTTTGTATTGTTAGTGAGAACATGCATTCACACAACAAAGGATGCATTGCCAAGCATTCATTTATATTGAGTAAAGAAAGTACTTACTGTGGCCATAATTAATGATATAATCATCAAACAAATATAGAGTATTATATAGGCGGTAGCCTATAGGTAGGGTTGAGGTTGATTTTTCAAGA
>NW_003548162.1:0-4960 GCF_000090795.2 Amphimedon queenslandica | reverse complement strand
CATCAAGTATGAAAGGTGTAGATTTTGAGAACACATCATATGACAGTAAATGTAATGCTGCATCAAGTATATTGTTAGAATCAGTTTTGAAAAACAGATCTCACAAAGTAGGCATATTGATACGTGCAGCAAATAGCATTAGGAAATTGAATAGCTTTAGTGATTTTGGTGAGCAATGTCAGAAAAAATAGTCAGCCTTATTTTTATGAATCAGCGTATTTATATCCTAATGATGATCGTGATAGCCAATTAGATAGTCCAATTGCAATCCCTGTTGATACAAATGGCACCTGTTATGTAGCAGGGATTGTTGAAGTATCATGTATTGACAGAGCAGAAGAATGTAATGATGATAGTGACTCTGAAGATGACAATTTTGATAATAATAGAATGTATACTAATAAGAGAAAGCCTGTCCTCAAATGGCACTGTACAGACAGGTGCAAGCCTTTATTAGAAAGTGATGTTAGTTCTATTATTGAAGTTAGACGTTATTTTGATGAACCCATTAAAGAATTGAGGAAGCATTTAGATGCATGTGATAATTGTCCTAATACTCATTATATGACAAGATCCCTGCATGTTGAAGAAATAGATCAAGTGCATGAACATGATTTTTATGATAATGCAAATGTAACGGTAATTGTTAAAAAAGATGAAAATAATGTTGAAAAATATTTTTATATTCTGAAATTGATTGTGAAAGGATAGGCCATCCTTTTGTGTGTAGTAGTAATGATACTGATTGTAAAAGCATGCTGTGTATTTTACGCAATGCATCTGTTCATTATCATTTGTTGAGACGCCTTTTAAAACACTTTTATGTTGCTAGAAATGCCCATTTAACAATAGATATTATTGATTCTTCCCTTGCTGATGGCGATATAGCACAATTGATAAATTTAAAAATTAATGAAGCTGATGAGACTGAATTTGATAATGTGTATTATGCTATAAATGATGGCGAAGAAGAAGACCCATTTACAATACCAAACTTAGATACTGTACTTTATTTTTAGTATTCAGATGCTATTGACGAATTTAAGAAAGCTTTGTCTCTACAGGCTGTTAATGCTTGTTGTAGCTGTGAGAGGCTTTTAAGAAAAAAATTTGTCACTGAAGCTAAAATTTAGATAGCGATGTTTGGAATATCCTATTAGATTACATTAGAGAGAATGATCCTACAGCATTAAATAAAGTTATGTATATTTGTTAACAACCTATTATTAGGAAAAATGAAGTTCCTGCACGTTGTGTGCTCAATGGGTTAAAGTGTGATCCACTACCAAAAGAATTGAAAAATTTGGATCCTTTAAGTTGCCAGTTAATACAGAGGGCCAAATGTTTTCAGACAATTGTTAGGCTAGGCACACACACCTTAAAAGTGCCTACATATAATTCTTTGAAGGCTCTTAAAGGTGCAATGTTTTATTTACCCCTTCCATTAGAAAAAACCATGGAAACTTTAAATGAGATTGGTATAGATTCTAATCATTTGCCTAATCCAGAACATTATATTATTATTAATGGACAGCCTACTAAATCAAATAATGTCTGGCGTAGCCTAGTTGATGTGAATAAAATAAAAGCAGCACTAAGAAAATTAAAAGAAATAAATTGGCTTTATAGAAACGTAGATGATGACTCCATCGACGAATCGTCTAAAAATGTCATACAAGTAGTAAGCAATACTACTTGTAAAATGCTTGAAAAAGCAAATAATCAAGATTTAGAAGGCCATTTGGCATATACCATTAGAAATCTTGATAGTAAAATTGCAAAAGGTTTTGATATCAGTCAATATAAATTAATGAATGTAAAAGAAGCGCCTATAGACAATAGGCAAGAGCATCTTGATTTGTTATGCTTTCCTACTTTATTTCCTACTGGACAATATGGAGAGCATCATCCCAGACAAAGCTATCCAGCACAGACTTTATCATTTAGTGAATACATAAAATCTAGACTTTTAAACAAAGATTACAGATTTCGTAGAAATCATTCATATTGTTTGCACTATTACGGATTAAAAATTAACAAGGCCTTAAAAACTGGCATATATAATTTATTAAAAACATCAAGGGGTAATGTTGGTCAAACTGTTGCTGAAATATTAGAAAAAATAAATGTTTTAGATGAAAAATTTGAGGGCAATTTAAGTACCATGTTGGCTCCAATACGGGGCACAAATCAATATTGGTTCCGTGTGACAGATGAAGTCAAAGCAAAGATTGCTGAGTATGGCTCACCAATACTTTTCCTTAAATTAAGTTGTGCTGAATATGATTCAGCTGATATAGCGCAATATTTAAGAAAAGTAAATAATGCACCACAATCATATAGTATTTCTAGATTATGTACTGAGGACCCTGTTTCAGTATCGCGACAATTTTCATACAAGTTTAAGGATTTCTTTAACATAGTCATTCTGCAGAGGTGTTCTAGGCAAAGTAGAGGAATATTATGTTAAAAAAGAACATCAAATGCGTGGAGCGCCTCATTATCACATCCTCCTATGGATTGAAAATGCTCCTGTTGTCGGTATTGATCATCCAGAAGTCTGTTCTTTCATACAAGATAGGATTACCTGTCATATACCAGATAGTAATACATCGCCTGATTTAAATTTTTTGGTAACAAAATACCAAATGCACAAGTGCAGCAAATACTGCAAGCGAAATATTAAAGTCGGCAAGACCTATGTATCTAGATGCCGATTTGATTTTCCTAGACCAGTACGAGGTAGTATTACATCAATGATGTAGAAAACAGCTTCAAATCATGCAATAAAATATATTGTCTCAAACGAAATGAAAAAGAAGTTCGAGTCAACGACTATAATCCTTTACTGCTGAAACTGTGGCGTGCAAATATGGACTTGCAATACATAGCAGAGAGGAGTCTTTCCTTAACAGAGTATGTAACTGGATATGTCACTAAAGCAGAAAAGAGTCATGCACAGGACTTATGGGATGAAGTCAGCAGCTGTGACAACATATACAGCTGGCTTTGGAAAATCAGCCAAAAATTACTTCGAGCTAAAGAAGTAGGACTATATGAAGCTAGCGATCTTCTTCTTGGTGAAAGTTTATACATGAAATCAGTAACTGTACAGTACGTTAATGTGTACTTGCCTCATAAGAGGAGCAGAAAAATCAAAAACTATTCATATTTAACTAAAATGGATCGATCTTCGAAAGACATCTTTAATCCTAGCATAATTGAAGACTTTTATCCAACAAGACCAAATAACATGGAAGATGTATCTCTTTATGAATTTGTTGCCAATTACAAATTTGATAAAATAGGAGAAAATGGAGAAAGAGAATACAAACTTCGATCAAAGCCAGTCCTTCCAAACCATAGGAAATTTAATCCTATGCAAGAAGCGGAAAGAGACGATTTTTATTACTCGCTAATATTTTCATTTGTGCCTTTTAGAGACGAGAGCACACTTGTAATGGAAGGAGAAACAATGGAAGAAGCTTTTAGGCGTCACAGAGAAGCATCTATATGTGGCATTGAAAATCATTTCAACAAACTACAGAAACTATTAGAAGCTGAACGTAATTGGAAGAAAATAGTCGATGCAAGAAATAAAGCCGGATTCACTGAAGAAGAACTTCCTGATAACAAGAAAGATGATGAGCCTCAATTACTAGGTGAAATAATGGAAGCAGTAGCTGATATTGCTGACATGCACATAAATGTACCTAATTTAACATTAGAGCAAAGAGAGGCAATGCTTAATGTAGATCAAAAAAGAATTTTTGATAAAATTAAGAGTCATCTTATAAGTCAAAAAGAACGTGAAGACTTATTAGAGAATGAGTGTTCAAGTTTACTTAGATTAGATAATATCAAACCGCTAAGAATGTTTATTAGTGGTGTAGGTGGAACTGGTAAATTGTTTTTGATAGAGGCAATAAAATGCCTAGTGGATGGCATATGGCATCCAAAAAGTAGTGAAACTATGTGTGCTATTGTAGCACCAACAGGTATAGCCGCATTTAATGTAAGTGGACTAACAATACATAGATTATTTCAGCTACCAATAGAGCATGAGGGAAAGACAGCTGGATATTGGGCTTTGAGTAAAAAAGCTCAGAAAAGAATAAAAATGATACTTAAAAATGAAAAAATTATAATAGTAGACGAGGTATCTATGGTATCCAATCTAAATCTAGCATATTTACACATGCGCTTAGAAGATATATTTGGAACTGATGAATGGTTTGGATCCAAAAATATTTTATTTGTAGGTGACCTCTTACAATTGCCACCAGTTAATGGTAGGCCAGTATTTAATAAAATTAGCAACAAACTAGTAAAAACTAGACTTGGAGCAGCAAATGCAGTTAACATATGGAAAGAAACAGTAGAATATGATGAACTAACAATCAATGAGCGACAAAAAGGAGACGAAACTTTCTTTGAAATGCTTGATTCTGTTAGGCATGGCTGTCTGACTGATGATACTACTGATACGTCGTGTATGTAATGTTTCAATACAAGAAAAATATAAGGAATTGGAAAGTGAAGGAACAAATCCTCCAATTTGCCTATTTTCTAAGGTAGATGCCTGCCAAAAAATCAATGAATTAATGTAAGAAAGTCTAGAAACTGAGAAAATAGAATTAGCATGTGTTGATGTTGTTGATGAAAGTGGCAGCACAGCAAAATTTGACAAAGAACAAGAAAAAAAATTAGATAAACTAAAAGATCAACCAAGCAAAACAGCTGGTTTAGAAACTGTATTGTCTTTAGCAGTAGGCTGTAGAGTAATGCTAAGACATAATATTGATGTGACTGTAGGATTAGTTAATGGTGCCATTGGTACAGTAATGGGTATTTATGCTACACGTATATCAATCAAATTTGATCATATTGATGTACCTTCTAACATGGAAAGGGTTACATCTAGATTTATGCTATCTAAGAATTTGTATATACATAGGAA
>NW_003548158.1:7722-10486 GCF_000090795.2 Amphimedon queenslandica | reverse complement strand
TGCAACTGGTAATGATAATTCTGTATTTCTTGGGCTGTTTTGGCTTTCTCCCTCTCTTGCTCCTCCAACTGAAAATGACATCTTTGGATTTCAGCCTCCTTCCCTTTTAACTGATCAAAATGATGGTAATATTCTTGCATCTCTTGCTCCTTTTCTTGTAGCCAATGATGGCAATTTTGTATTTCTAGATCTTTTGCTGCCTTCTCACTCTCCAGCCTCTCCTGTAACTGAAAGCAGATTCTTTGTATTTCTAGTTCCTTTTCTGCCTTAATTTCTTGCAATTGATGGTGATATTTCTGATCTTTCTCTTGTAATTCTAAATAATGTTCTGCCTCCTTTTTTTCTATTTTTATTGTTAATTGATGGCTATGATCTTGCTCATTTCTTAATTGTTGTTTAATAGCTTGTATCTCTAGTTCCTGTTCTTTTAGTGATGTTTTATATTCTGTAAGCTGGTGCCCTTCCCATACTTGTACTTCCTTTTTTTGCTTTTGATACTCCAGCCAGTGTGTTCTTCCTAGTTGGAGTTGCTGAAAATACATGCTTTGATACTGTCGACTATTTGATACCGGTATATCTTGTACTATAACTTGTTCTTTGTTAAAAACTATTAATAAAAAAGAAATTTAATGCAATAAATCTGTGCAAGCCATACCAAGTATACCAGTACATACCTAAGCTTTTCATCACTGTTATGTATGGATACTGAACCAGTTCATCACTAGTAACTTCTCTTCTGGAAACAAATGCTCCTCCAACAGTAATAATCCAAAAACAACGAGGACTAAAAGTGAACACTGAGAGGGAATGAGCCCATCTCTTACTAAATGAGTGACCTACCTATTAATAGAAATAGTTATTAATAACATTATGGGGCTAGATGACACAACTTGATTTAATGAATACCGGTAAATGTAAAAATTCATACTTTTGTCCAAGTTGTCCAAGTGCATTGAGTAGTATCAAACATCCAGCAGTCATCTAATTTATCATTATTATTATTCATCCCACCACATATCACCAGCAGAGGGCAGAGTAATCCAGCTACAATAATAGTACCTGCATGATTATATCTACCCACAGGCCATTTGTCAATAGCTTCAGGCTTCTTTATACACTGCCAAGACTAAGAAAGCAATTGAAAATAATTTATATGAACATACCACAGTGGTGAGCGATAGGTCTATTCTTAATAAATACAAATCATTGCTAGCAATAGCCTCAGTTTTATCATCCTGTATAATTCCACCAAACAGAATAGCTCTTGTGTTGCTGATTTTTTCAAGAACAAAACCATCAGCAGGTGGTATACACTGACCAGTAACAGATACATTGTCCCATTTTTCTAAATTATAATACATTTAATGACTTTATGTGACTATTATAGGTTGCTTAAAATAAACATTGCAACAGTTTAATCAACTGTCTAATCAAAAATGATAGATCTAAAATAATTCATAAAATAATATTACCTAATGATAAATTATACATTGAGTGCTCATTAGTACGCCATCTTCCACTAGATCTTTCATGCATTGTCTCAATGTATCTATTCTGCTGCAGTTGTACAGCTGGTTTAGATCCTATTCCTCCTATCATTAGCAAGTAATGTACTCCATCATGTTCAAATGATAACATCCCCCCACAGCCTCTCCTCATTACTGGTCTAGTTGCATCAGTTGGTTCTAATTCTCTCCATTGAAGACTAATGGTATCCAGTCGTGTAATACTGTTGTGAAAGCAGTTGTCATGATTACAATAACCACCAAAATAATACAGATGGTTATTTATTGCAGCACAAGAGTATCCCATGACTCCTAATGGAGGAGTACCAGTAGTTTCTCTAGCAAACCATTGACCAGATGAGGCAGTAAAGTGTTGTATAGTATTAGTAAATTTTCTCTTCTCTGGACTGTCATGTACTTTAGGCAAACCAGCTTGCTCACCAGCCCACACAAATAGTGAAGAATCACCTACTGTTGCAGCACTATGGAAAAATCTTGCTTTCAATCCAGGGTAATCTATTAATGATGTCAGTATTGGTTAACAAAATTATTGGTTGAAGCTTTTGCTACCTTTTGGATGCTGTTTCGCCATTGTTTAGCAATCACGCACATTCCTTTCTTAGGCGTTGCCCCATTTGTGACCAATTAAAATTGACCAAAAACTCTATGCATATTCTAATGAGTTTAATAGCTCAGCTATTAATAGAACTAACCCTTTAAAAGGAAATTTGCTATACTTTATAAAGGCTATTTCTGGCAGTAAAATGAACTCAGTGATTTGATCTAGATCTACATCTATGCATGCATGAGTACATACTCTATAGACACTAAATCAGAGATTGCATGATATCAGCTATCAAATATGCAATTACTGTAATAGATCTAAAAGTTAAGTAGACTATTGTATTTATGTGGTTTGTTTATAGATACAACCTGCTTGAACAGTAAGACGACTATTTACCGGCAATAAGAAGAATCATGAAGGATTGCTATCTCCTTCTTTTAACTGTAATAGTTCTTCAAGGGGCAAGAGGTGTACTGATGGAGGTCTGTAATGGTGTAACAAATATAAATAAATTAGGTAAGTTTAGTTGCTCTTTGCATGAACTTTATAATAACTTGTTTTGTTCACATAAAGTTAGGCTCCCTGAATATTAGAATGCTTAAAAGATTTACTGCAGAAACTAATACGTTGTTTTGTTTATTTACAGTTAGTCAATACAGTCTTGAAGTGAGTACTAGTATCTCTAGTGATGGAA
>NW_003548158.1:0-4195 GCF_000090795.2 Amphimedon queenslandica | reverse complement strand
GCTTCATTTTTGCCTCATTCTCTTGCAACTGAAGATGATGATACTTTTGCTTCTCTGAAAGTTCCTTGTCTTTCTGTTGTAACTGTTGAATATATTTATTTTCGTTTTCTTTTAGCTGACGGCGATATTGCTCCTTCTCTGCTTCCTTTTTTCTTAAATTTTGAAGGCATCTTTGAATTTCTGTTTCTTTTTCTGACAGTTGTAGAGAATGCCTTCGCTTTGTCTCTGTCTTCTCTCTCTCACTTTCTTGTATTTTTTGATAATATATTTGTTTTTCTTTCTCCTTTTTTAAGTTCTCCTGTTCTTTTTCTTGCAATTGTTGATGGTATTTTTGTATTTCTTGCTTTGAAAGTGCATCAGTTTTCTCCTTCTCTTGTAACTGATATTGGTACTTTTGCATCTCTTTTTCTTTGTCTTCTAGCTCTTTCTTCATCTTTTGTAACTCGTGATCAAAATTTTGCATTTTTTGCTTTATTTTTGCCTCATTCTCTTGTAACTGAAGATGATGATACTTTCGCATTTCTGTAAGTTCCTGGTCTTTCACCTGTAACTGTTGAATATAATTCTTCTCATTTTCTTTTAGCTGATGGCAATATTGCTCCTTTTCTGCTTCCTCTTTTCTTAAATGCTGATGGCATCTTTGAATTTCTTTTTCTTTTTCTGACAATTGTAGAGAATGCTTTTGTTTTGTTTTGGTCTTCTCTCTTAGTTCACTTTCTTGTATTTTTTGATAATATATCTGTTTTTCTTTCTCCTTCTTTAAGTTCTCTTGCTCTTTTTCTTGCAATTGTTGACAGTATTTTTCTATTTCTTGCTTTGTTAGTGCATCAGTTTTCTCCTTCTCTTGTAACTGATATTGGTATTTTTGTATTTCTTGATCTTTTTCTGCTTTTTCTTTCTCCTTCTCCCACAACTGACGAGACAACTCTTGTATTTCTTGATTTTTCTCTTGCAATTGATTAAAGTAATTTTGTATTTCCTCCTCTTTTTCTTGCAGCTGTTGAAGGTATTTTTGTATTTCTTGATTTTTCAATGCCTCCATTTTTTCTTTCTCCAGCAACTGATAACAATAATTTTGTATTTCTTGATCTGTTTTGGCTTTCTCTCTTTCTTGCTCCTCCAATTGAAAATGGCACCTTTGATTTTCAGCTTCCTTCAATTGTAACTGATTTTCAACATGCTGGTAATATTTATGCATCTCTTGCTCCTTTTCTTGTAGCTGATGATGACAATTTTGTATTTCTAGATCTTTTGCTGCCTTTTCTCTCTCCAACTTCTCCTGTAACTGAAAACAGAATCTTTGTAATTCTAGCTCCTTTTCTGCCTTATTTTCTTGCAATTGATGGTGATATTTTTGCTCTTTCTCTTGTAATTGTAAATAATGTTTTGTCTCCTTTTTTTCCATATCTATTAACAATTGACGGCTATGATCTTGCTCATTCCTTAATTGTTGTTTAATAGCTTGCACCTCTAGTTCCTGCTGTTTTAGTAATGTTTTATATTCTGCGAGCTGGTGCCCTTCCAATTCTTGTGCTGCTTCCTTTTGTTTTTCTTTTAGTCTCTGATACTCTAGCCAATGCATTCTTCCTAGTTGTAGTTGTTGAAAATATGTACTTTGGTACTGCTGATTATTTGATACTGGTATATTTAATATTATAATTTTTTCCTCATTAAAAACTATAAACAGAAAGGGGAAATTTTAATTTTCATTTCTGTGTCATATGGTAGATAGTATATGCATGTAAAAGTTAGCAAACATAATGTACCTAAGCTTTTTATCATGGTTACATTTGGATACTGAATCAGTTCTGTATTGGAAATAAATGCTCCTCCAACAGTTATGATCCAAAAACAACGAGGACTAAAAGTGAACACTGAGAGGGAATGAGCCCATCTCTTACTAAATGAGTCATGTATATCTACCTATTATGAATATAGAAGAAGAATCATGTGTCTAGACTAATTATGCAATCACAACGTCATTCAATAAATAATGTAATAAAATTCATACTTTTGTCCAGGTTGTCCATGTGTGTTGAGTAGTATCAAAGATCCAGCAGTCATCTAATGTATCATCATCATTATTCATCCCACCACATATCACCAGAAGAGGACAGCCTGATTTTTTTAGAATAATAGCTGCTGCATGATTATATCTACCAACAGGCCACTGGTCGATTACTTCAGGTTTCTTTATACACTGCCAAGACTACAATATATGTAAATGAAATGAAAAATATTAACAAAACATGCATAATTTAACATACCACAGTGCTCAATGATAGGTTTAAATTTAGTATATATATATTATTACTGGCAGTAGCTTCATCTTGTACAATTCCTCCAAACAGAACAGCTCTTGTGTTGCTAATTTTTTCAATAATAAAGCCATCAGCAGGTGGTATACATTCACCAATGATTAATACATTGTCCCATTTTCCTACATAAATGAAATATTCATTAATTAAAACTGGATGAGACTTTATGTCCATAATATACATCTAGTTGAAATAATGATTACAAATGATAATAATTTACATTTATAGTAGATAAATAGATGTGCCAGACCTATACAAAATCATCAGTCTTACCTGATGATAAATTATACATTGAGTGTTCATTAGTACGCCATCTTCCACCATGTAGCTTAGACTGAATGTATTTATTGTGAGATAGTTTTACAGCTGGTTTAGATCCTATTCCTCCTATCATTAGTAAGTAGTGTACTCCATCATGTTCAAACGATAACATCCCCCCACAACCTCTCCTCATAACTGGCTTGGTTGAATCAGTTGGTTCTATCTCACTCCATTGAAGACTAATAGCATCTAGTCTTGTAATGCTGTTGTGAAAGCAGTTGTCATGATTGCAATAGCCTCCAAAATAATACAAATGGTCGTTTATTGCAGTACACGAATAAGCAGTGACTCCTAATGGAGGTACTCCAGTAGTTTCTCTAGCAAACCATTGACCAGATGAGGCAGTAAAGTGTTGTATAGTATTAGTAAATTTTCTCTTCTCTGTACTGTCATGTACATTAGGCAAACCAGCTTGACCACCAGCCCACACAAATAGTGAATCACCTACTGTTGCAGCACTATGGAAAAATCTTGCTTTCAATCCAGGGTAATCTATTAATAATGTTAACAAAATTATTGCTTGAAGCTTTTGCTACCTTTTGGATGCTGTTTCGCCATTGTTTGGAGAGCAATCATGCACATTCCTTTCTTAGGCGTTGCCCCATTTGTGACCAATTAAATTTGACCAAAAACCTATGCATATTCTAATCAGTTTTATAGCTCAGCTATTAATAGAACTAACCCTTTAAAAGGAAATTTGCTATACTTCATAAAGGCTATTTCTGGCAGTAAAACGAACTCAATGATTTGATCTAGATCTACATCTATGCATGCATGAGTACATACTCTAGACTCTAAATCAGAGATTGCATGATATCAGCTATCAAATATGTAATTACTGTAGTAGATCTAAAAGTTAAGTAGACTATTGTATTTCTGTGGTTTGTTTATAGATACAACCTGCTTGAACAGTAAGACGACTATTGACTGGCAATAAGAAGAATCATGAAGGATTGCTATCTCCTTCTTTTAACTGTAATATTAGTTCTTCAAGGGGCAAGAGGTGTACTGATGGAGGTCTGTAATGGTGTAACAAATATAAATAAATTAGGTAAGTTTATGATCCTACATGTAATTGAGTTGCTCTTTTCATGAACTTTATATTACTAATAACTTGTTGTTTTATTCACATTAAGTTAGGCTCCCCAAATTAGAATGCTTAAAAAATTTACTGCAGAAACTAATACATTATTTTGTTTATTTACAGTTAGTCAATACAGCCTTAAAGTGAGTACTAGTTTCTCTAGTGATGGAAGTTCCTTATCACTCAACTGTACTATCACTAATGGAGCAGCTAACTTACAGCCTGGACAAGAGTTAGTATGGACTGAAGGAGGAATAGAGATACAAGAAGGGACTATAGGATATTCAGTACATCAGAGTAATACCAGCTCTCTATTGACAATTAATATAACTCATAGACTACAGTATGGTGAATATGGTTGCCAGTGTCATAATAGGTACAATTATACTCACAATTCACTCAGTAAACTAATAGTCACTGGTTCATTCACCCAACACTGCAGTGACAAATATTCAATAACAGCAGCACCACA
>NW_003548157.1:4465-10496 GCF_000090795.2 Amphimedon queenslandica | reverse complement strand
TCACTTTATGCTCAAGCTATCAATAATTAATTAACTAATAATTAATAACTATTAATAACTACCTTAGCTTTATCTGCTTCAAGTTTAGCATTCAATAAGTTCAAATCTTCAGCTCCTCCTCCTCCTCTCTCTCCTCCTTTCTCCTCTTCGATTTCGTGCATTTTTGTTTCCAGTTGTTTCCTTAGTTTGTTGTAACTTGATGTCATTCCATTGAATATTGAACGCAGTGTCTCAATACTTTTAGAATAATTTTATACTAATTTTTTATTCTATAAAAATAATAAATATTCATGTACACATTTACATGTACATGTGTACTTAAAAAATAATATAGGATGTGAATTGGTCAGTTAAAAAAACATCATTTTGAACTACATGCACCTACACAATGTACACTGTATATGTAAAAGTACAAAAAATAAATGTACAAAACATGTACACATGTGATTCTGAATCTGAACAACCTACATACATGTATATGTATTATGATGATGCTCAATGACACAAGGTCACAAATTCAGTAATTCACAATGTTGACTAAATATAGTAAAATTTATGTACATGTACAAGAATACAGTACATGTTATGTTTAAACTACATGTACCTCGTTTGTTAATTTTGCTGTGATTAGTAACTCCATTATTCTCCTAATCCTCTTCTTCCTCATCGTCACTAGCAGCAGCTGCTGGTACTGCAGTGTGTCTCATGAGGTGGAGGTCCTTGTCACCATCTTGATCTGGACAACATCTTGATCTGGGGAGGGAGAGGGAGGAGAATGAGGAAGTGGCATTAATGGTAAACAAAAAACTAACAAATTTAATAGAAATTCACTATCTAATAATATGGTATAATATAATACAGTATAAGTGGTTTTTCTCGAGGGTTGCAAATTTCGCGAATTTCAGATACCTTCCTGAAAATAAAATCTGTGAAAATCAATTTAATATGGTACCCACATCGCACACATGGCAGAATTTGCGGAAATAAAATCTGCAAATTGGAATTTTAGTAGATTTCGCGAAATATAATTCCCTCAATAAAAACCAATTTGTAACATCACTTACAAAAGTGACATTACAACGTACATGCACGTGTACATGTGGATGCAATTATTATTAATTAGGAACACATCCACAGTTTCAAATTACGACAAGAATTCTTCAATTTTATAATTTTTCCTAATAAGCATGTTCTTATGTTGTATAGAAAGTTTGAGCTCATTCCAATCAAAATTGGATTTTTTACAAATTTTTAAAGTTGCTAAAATTTGTCAAAACATAAAAGGACAAACATGTACATGTACATACACTGACTGTGTGTCCTAACCAGACATGGGGCAAGCACTTAAGCATTTGTGCTTATAAGCATTTTAAGCACTTTTTTGTAAATGCTTGAAGGTGCTTGCAAGCATTAATCATATTGCAAGCACTTGTGCTTGACTTGTACTTAAGCTCTTTTTAATGTAAATGCTTTAAAGCACTTTTGAAGCACTTTTTAAGCACTAATGCTTGTCTGTTTTATCAGTTATCAGTAATATAGCTGTCATGCATGTGTATGACATCTATCGTAACATACGCATGAGACCTACTGTCAGTTTAACCTTTAAAGATGGCCACAACCACGAAGAAGCTACCAGATTTTATTATTTCAATCTTTTTCAATCTTTTTGAAGTTTTGAGTGGTGCTTTCAGAGCCTAAGTGCCACAAATATTGCCATAACTTATAGATTGAGTGCTTTAGGTATTGCTTGAAGCACGCTTTTAATTACAGCATTAGTGCTTGTGCTTGTGCTTAAGCATTTTCACAAGTGCTTTAGATGTGCTTGAAGCACATTGCTATATTGAAGCATTTGTGCTTGGCTTGTGCTTAAGCAATTTCCCCAGTGCTTTATGATGTGCTTCAAGCATTTTAGAAAGTGCTTGCCCCACGTCTGGTCCTAACCTTGTTGTATTGGTACCAAACACACAGCTGTACGAGAGACCAGAGGAGGTGGGGGAGGGACAGGATGATGAGCGGAATAACGTACCTCAGGATACTTTGAGTCTCTGGGAATGTGTCGGGTAAATGAAACACATATTTTCTATCAACACTCTAAATAGTGAGAGACATGGAGATAAAGGATTACATGTACATGTACATATGTATATTTACTTTTGATGTTCATTTCATAATTCAATGTTTATCAGCAAAGCTCTCGTTAAACTCATAAAATACAATAAAAACAATGAGATGTGATAATATTAATTGGTTCATTTGTGTAAATGGACATGACTCAAAAATTTTAGTGGAATTGGCTTTAACTATTACACATCACTTGGACATTAGCTGAATCAGAAAATGTATTAAATGTATGCATAGTACGTTTGATTTTGGTCATACATGTAACTCAAAAATTTAATCAGAACCAGGTCAAACTTTTTACGTAGCATAAGGATATAATAAAGTTTGGGGTGATTTTAAAGTCATTTTCTGAAAAAATGATTGGCTATAGCCTTGGGTATTTTTCAGAATCTCGGTAATTTCTTAAAATGGCCGTAACTTGAAAATTGAAGTCAGAATCAGCTCAAACTTTCTACACAGCATAAGGACATCAATATGTATCAGAAAATGTAATAAAAAGTTGGGGTAATTTCGGAGCCATGTTTTTGGAAAAAACCATGGGCTATAGCCTTGGGTATTTTTCGAAATCGCGGCAATTTCTTAAAATGGTCTTAACTTGAAAAATTGAAGTCGGAATCAGCTTAAACTTTCTACACAACACAAGGGCATCAATATGCATCAGAAAATGTAATAAAAATTTGGGGGTGATTTCAGAGCATTATATTACATTACTTACATTAAATACATGAGAGTCTTTTAAAGCTACAAGCTCCTATGAGAGAGGAAATGAAAGAAAGGAAAGGAGGAGAGAGAAATGCTCAATGGCACTGGTCACAAATTCATTATTATACATATATATGCAGTAATTCACAATTTTACTAGAATTCATGTACTAGTATACATGTACAGGTACATTTAAACTACCTCATCTGTTATTTTGCTGTCATTAGTAACTCCACATCAACTTTCTCTCTTCCCTATATATGGAAAGTCCATCATGATCTATCTGTTCCAATGCCACCATATTGAGGGTTAAAATAACAAATATTGCCCCGCCCAAAACCAGATCCTCCCTTGTCAATTCTTTGCAAATTAAGTTTGCATTCCGGCTTTGATCAATGGCAACTAAAACCAGCTCTTGTTCCTTTTCTCTGAGTCTCTTCTCTTCTCCTTTGACTATTGGTAATGTTCATTAACTATCTATGTATCATTGAATATGATTTTAGATCAACTTATTGATGTTGTCGACCTACTGGAGAGATGTGGTTTTCCCCAGGCAAAATGGTTTGGCCTAGGACTTAAACTAGGACTACACAAGAACACACTGGACGCAATGGAAGTGACTCTTCGTGGTGATGTATCTCGATGCTTGCTTGAATGTCTCTCCCAGTGGTTGTCCAGAGCTGATAATGTTGACAGTAAAGGAGGAGCTACCTTTGACTCACTGTCAGATGCTCTTAAATCTATGAATGAGAATGCTGCAGCTGACAAGTTAGATCAAGAGAGTAAGTTAATATCACTGATAGTATTAGTATTGACTGTGTGTGTGTATTCTATAGAACGTAATGCTATGATCAGTGGTAATGATATCAAAGGAACCAATGATGTATACAGTGCTGCTACTGGTGAGTGATACATTACTGGACTAAAGCATCTAGATGTATATATTATTATTATTATTTTCAGAGATTGGTGGAGGAGTATAATTTGTAATGTAAGATTGTTAAATTATGTGTAAAATTTATAGTAAGCCAATTGATTGTAATGATATATAGTATGATAACTATGAAATACTTCATTTGACACAATTACTACAATTATTTTAATTCTCTATCCTTCTACAGGTACAAACAAGCCATTGATAGGAGGTCCTCCATTCTCTCCTATTGCATTAATGGATATACCAGATGATAGACCAAAAGTATCTGAATTGATAGAGTTTTATGAGTTATTGATCAAAGGACAACTGGAGGAGTCTCTACCACTGCTTGATGCTGATACTATAAGAAAGATTAAAAATGCTGTTAATGATCATGAAGGAATGTCTCTTCTTATAAGAGCATTTGAAGAACACCCAACACTTCTACATGAAATGAGAGTAGCTACTGAAAAACTAAAAGGTATAGATCTAGGTCTAAATGTACAAAATTAGCTAACGTAATTAGAGCAATAATTCAGAATTAATAGCAATTACTATCTATAGGTTCATCTCATTCACAAAAGACGCCAAAGTCTCCTCCCCCAGTAGCACCTAAACCAAGATCGTTATCACTAAGTGGTCCATCAAAACCATTATCAACAGCAAAAAAACCACGACCACTTTCACAAGCCACACAACCTCCACCAACAGCACCTAAACCACGTCGACCATCACTAACTACACAACCTCCTCCAACAGCACCTAAACCACACCGATCATCAATGACTAAAAAACCTCCACCAAAAGCACCTAAACCCAAGCCTAAACCAAGAAAATCTCAAGATTCATCATCAGCTCCGCATGATCCAACAGCAACAGTACTGCAACATAAGGAGGGGAAGAAGGATCCATCATCATTCAAACCAATGGAAGGATCAATGTCACCAGAATACATTACAATGAAAGAGATGTTAGCTGATCTTGTTGACCTATTGGCAGGAAATGCTCCAGTTATTTCTCAGATAAATAATCATCTCTTTTCATCTGATCTCATTCCAAAAGCAGTACATGTTACTGTTGGAACCACTGGACTCACTCCTTATGATAGAGCTAATAAAATATTCTCTTCAGTACTAGCAACACTTGAGTGTCATCCTAATCCTAACAGTGTGTTCTCTTCTCTCATTACATCACTACAGAAAGTAGGACTAAAGAACATGGCATCAAAAATAATGGAAAAATTAAGTAAGATACAATAATTATATACCCCATTTATTCATTTATTTAAATAACAGAAATGAAAGGTGGTCATGTTGATCCTAATCTAGAGCAGCAACCATCAGTCAGTAAGGGACCACTTCAACCAGTGGATGTCACTGCACAATCTCACACACCACAACCAACAATCACTCAATCACAATCATCTACTCCTACTACTGTCATTGAGCTCAGTTCAAAGAGTGAAGTTGCTGCCAATATTGAAAGTCTTCATTCTCGTTTTGCATCTCTTGATTCTAAACTAAGAGGAGAAATTGAAAAGTTGGTAACAAAAGGTGAAGTAGATCTTAAAGCCATAGCTAGGAGTGCAGCAACTTATTTAAGCATGAAAGTGTCCAGTTTGAAATATGGTGACGTTGATGAATTATTTGATTCTTTTCAGCCTCATTATAATTTCTTCAGTTGTGGTGTACTTAAACACTTGACAGACACTTACCTTTCAAATGCACAAGCTGAACTAACTCAATACATTGATTGTGTTGATAAATTCTCAGAATCATCACAATTGAAGCACATACGATCAACAATCAAAGAGAAATTGTCATCATTACCAGCAGCAGCCTCACCAACCACTAGCAATCAAACAAAACCATCCATCATTAAACTGAATGGTAGATGGGAAGACATGACTTTAAAAAATTTTAAAAGAGTTCTTCAGTATTACTTTGGGCAAGAAATAGCAGATATTTGCACTATAAGGGACATTGGTATTGGCTCAGTAGTTGCTACACTGATAATACCAGCCTCACTATCACAGTCTCTTATTGATGCCATCAATAACAAAACAAACTCAGTGAGTAGATTAGGAATATTGGAAGCTGCTGTTGACAATAAAGCAATTCCTATCAGAAGAGAAGATGATAACAACTTTGACGTTTCGCTCCATGAATCAGTTAAAGCTGGTGATAGTTTTGAAGTATTAATGCTACTGCAGTTAGGAGCTGATCCTAACAGTAAAGATGAGAGAGGAAAGAGTGCAGTAGAAATAGCTAATGAAGGAGGACACACTCAAAT
>NW_003548157.1:0-4455 GCF_000090795.2 Amphimedon queenslandica | reverse complement strand
TGTCACATGATAAAAGATTAGACCACACCCATTCCATCCTAGCAGCTGTAATGACTTACTGGTACTGACAAAAACCAGCATCACCTGGAACAACACACTAACAAACATCATTAATAAAATAATTTGTAGTATGGTGCGTGGGCGGATCAAAGGTGCCGCCAGTGCTACAACTTCCCAGCAATAACCGCATGGTAGGAAAATGTAGCACTGTGTGGAATATATAGTACTGCACAGCAGTATAATATGTATGGGCTTTCCTGTTAACCACAAGCTTTGATAGAGGCAAATAACAGCCTCAGCTACATACACTAGACATGTAACAATAATAATAGTGATAAATGAGATCTGATCGTCTTGGACTGGCGACCTGCGAGACTTTTGAACTTTCATTTCAGTGATCCGCCCACGCACCACTACAAACCAATCAAAGCACTTTTGATTTGTAGATTACAGAAATCATTGCACTTGGGACGGTCTCGACAAAAATGTAGCACTTCCCATGTGAAAAATCCCAGCAAGATCTTATAAGGTTTTTCATGATTTCACATGATTATACAAGAAAACATAAGATAGTAATCTTGTAAAATCTTAACACAGAAATTCTTGCAAATTCTTATGATAAGATTTGAACAAGCTGTCAGCTCTTGTGAGATCTATCATAACTATAATTCTTGTAAGAATTTTAAAGATCTTATGAATAAAGGAATATATCAGAAAATGTAAGATCATGCCTCACTTAAATCTTTTAATACCACACCTTGTAAGAACTAAGATGATCTTGTTAAATTGAAATCTAATAAGATCTTACAAAATCTAGTAAGTCTATGATCTTGAAGAATCATCCATGATCACACGACACATAAGATCACTCATTAAGTCATAAAAGATCTTGAAAGATCTTACAAATTGCATGACGTCACAGGAAGTGGTAGACAACCCACGATAGCCTTTACAATAATGGCAGTATATAAAGAAAGTAAAGTTTCAACATAATTAGGTCAAAAAGTTAATGAAGTTCACATTAACCTTCACATCATTAAGTAATTCATTTATGCAATGTAAGATCTTGCTCAGATCTTACTGTTACATCTATTTTTCATAAGCTGAAACTTCATGTAAGAACTCAGCTAATATTTAAAAATCTTGATAAAGCAAGATCCCATGATATCTTTCATGTTCTTTGTTTGAAAATCAGGTAAGATCTTGCTGTGATCTTAAGGTAAGATCTTGCTGTGATCTTCTAAGAATTTGGTAAGATCTTGAGAAAGATCCTGTAAGATCTTGCTTACATTTGATAGCAAGATCTAACACTATCTTACATAATCCTTGTTTCAAAATCAGGTAAAATCTTGTGAAATATTAGCAAGAATCTTGTTAAGAATTTTAAAGAAACTTAACAAGAATCTTGCTGGGATTTTTCACAAGGGTTGGCTTCACCTCGTGCTACATTTTTCTCTCAACCGCCCCTCGTGCAATAATTTCCGTAACCTACTCTCAACAGTGCTTTAACTAATACATACCGTATAGCGGGAAATTTTGGAGGGACTAAAATTTAGCGAATTGCTAAATTTTGGTGATTGGCGGATTTTAATTTGGTGAATAATTAGTGGCCACATGCCATTGAGCATGTGTATAATGGCTCAAAATGGCGGGTTTTATTTTGGCAAATGGCTATCAAAATGCCATGCAAATTTGCCAAATTTAATTCCCTCCAAAATTTCCTGCTATATACCGTAATATCATATTATTATTTACCTATTATACTGTATTAAATAATAATAATACACACATTAACTGACTGACTGTGTTTATTATTAGGAGAAGAGACTGGAGGGGTGAACTGGGGCATTGTTAGTGTATCCCTCACTAAACCATCAGCAGGTCAATGTCAGGAAGTGATCAGTCAATTAACGAATAGTAATCATTGGGCCATTTACATCTATCACTCATCACCTGACATTGTATGCTTACTGCTGTATCAACTACTGGATATAAGAACAATAATGAGGATTTATATATATTACACTAAAATAACAAAAGATGTCATCCTCTTACTGTCACGCAAAATAACAAACAATACTTCATTATTGGGACTATGGATCAGTCCCGACTCCATCAATGATGATGGAGTCATTGCACTAACACAATCATTAATTAATAATAAAAAAATTACTCGCTTAGATCTTCATGACAATCCTGACATCACTTCAACCAGTGCTCAGTCACTAGCTGAACTTTTACTCTCCAACCACACACTATCTTACCTTAGGCTCAATGGTACTAACATTGATAGTGATGGAGTACTGGTACTGATGGAATCTCTCAGGACCAATAATACACTAAGGAGACTATATCTAGACAATAAACATAGACAAACTTGTTATTCTTTACCTTATTATAAAACTATTGAAAACAGATTAGACTTTTTGTAATTATTTCATATCCCTATTCGTTTATAAATAAATATTAAATGGAGAAAATTGTAAAATGTACGTGCCGCCAGATTGTCCACGCCCCTCATGCCAAAAACACATGTACATTATTTACTTCAGAGGAAAAAGAGAGAGAAAGAGAAAGAAATGGGGAAACAATGGGTGGGAGGGAGACAGAAAGAATAAGAGAGAGGGGGGACTGAAGGAGGAGAGTGAGTGGGGAATGGATAGAGAAAGGCAGAGAGACAAGGAGAGGGACAAAGAACAAAAGGAGAGAGAGAAAAAGAGAGAGTGAGAGAGCTGGAGACAGTGAAGGAGGAAGAGAGGGGAGAAAGAAAAGGAGAGAGGAGGACAGAGTAAGGGAATAGAAGGATGGAGGGGACATTAGTATGATATGGGTACCAACATCAACCACAAATATATTACCTGGTACAGTCATTTCTTTCCCTGATTCCATTAGATATCAGTCTCTCCACTAGCTCCTTACACTGAGCCCTTTTGTCTTTACTATCCTAGCTCTTGTACTAGTTTCTTTATCCTCCAGGTCTGATAAAAATTAAATTTGGAGGATAATGATACAGAATTGATCAGACCTATTAATGATCAAATTGAAATATCTTTTCATCTTGTCTCTCATTTCTTTCCTCCTCTTTCTCATTGTCATTTCTTAAATTCCTTCCTCTCATTCTGTCTCGTCCTTTCTCTTAGTATCAATCTCTCCTTTCTTTACTTATTCCATCATCCATGAGTCAGGGAGCCCCTCATATCCATAACTTATACCAGTAGTACCTCCTCTGATGGAAGACATCTTTAATATGCTTAGTACATATACACGTACATGTATGTACAGTTTTATTACATTACTTTTATGATGTTTTAGCATGCCTTTTTGTAATTGACCAGTCAGATTGTTGTGTCGGAGGTAAGTAAATATACATAGTACATACAGTACATGGGTAGGAAGGAGACGCTTTTATGATATTCTTACATGAACATTCAATTTTCATCAAAATTGGTTAAGTGACAATCCTACATTTTCATAGATTATTTAAACACATACATTGTCCTGATGTTACAGTACACAGACAGATTGAGCTGATTCTGATCAAAATTAAACTTATTGAATTTCTAGTTGTTCAAAAATGAAGCCAACAACCTAAGGGCTAGTACAAATAAAATGAATTTAATAAAGACACTACATGTACCCGTACATCCATTATGTACATGTATAAGTAGTGAAGGAACTGAAGTAGCTACTTGCACATGACATGCAATTCTGTATATCACTCACTAAATTACAAGTTGCCTATGCAAGTAGAACTTACGTATATAACACATCAATTGCAATGGACTAGACATCCTCAATACACTCACACTGATGAACATGAATAGGCAGAACTTGACCAGTTACATTTAGGACTTCACCAATCAGTGATAAGTTAATTTTAAAAAAATTATTGCTTCTCAAAAGATATTTATAAATAATTGAAAGAGAAAATATTAATAAATTATCAGCTACAAATGAAAATAATAATAATAATAATAATACTACAGTTCTTGATGAGAGGGAGTGTGAGTTGATGAGGGAGAGGTAGGGAGACTTGTCTCTGTCATTGTTTCCTTTTGCAATCTTTTAATCTCATTATCATAGTCAACCCATTCATCAATGATACGTACTGCACTTGTTAACTTAGGCTCCTTTGTCATTGGATTATTACACTGAGAGAGAGAGAGAAGAATAATAAAAGAGACACAGCCCGTTTGTCATAGCAATTTAGTTCATAGAATTGCATGTAAAGCTAAATTTACAGTTGAAGTAAAAGTCAACATAGTGTGGGCAATCTGACTTTTTCACACAAAAAATGCTTTGAAGTTGACACAAAATTGGTAAAATTTAAATTTTACATTGCATTTTGCAGCACGTGTAAACTACATGTAGCTAGGCTTATTCAAGTTTAACTGTTCCATCACAACATATGCAGCACAAGCTAAGTATACCCACCATATGTACATGTAGTGTATT
>NW_003548156.1:6372-10500 GCF_000090795.2 Amphimedon queenslandica | reverse complement strand
TCTTCGAGCCCTAAAAATAATTTGGTCATTATTTTGAGCATTATAGTTAATAGCTATTATACAGACTTACAAATGAAATGCTTACTTTACAATTAAATACACTGCAGCAAGGATGATGATGATTATAATTAAAATAATAACACCAACTCCTACTAAACTTCCTATTAGGGTCTTTTTATCTTTATTGATAACCATAAAATTAAAAAATTATTATATTTTTTATATTACTTTCAGAAGAATGTGCTGCAATAGATGGTCCAGGATAAAAACTTGATGAGTTTACTACAAGAGTTGATGAGGTTGTAGACAGTTTTATTGTAGCTGATGTACTCCTAACTGAAGGCTGTAGAGTACCTAATAATGGATTAAATTAATTTAATTTGAAAGAATGATGAATGAAGAATACTTGATGAAGTTGATAGTATACAGGAAGGCAGTGTGCTGTTCCAGTGACCTATAGAATCATTATATTAAAAGTATTCTTTCTCCCTTCTCTCTCTTTATTTTTTCTTCTTTCCCTCTCTTTCTCCCTCCTCCCTCTTTCTCTCCTTTTCCAATCCTCACCAGTTTTATCGCACAAGATAGCTCTATTTCCACTAACAACAAAGCCAGCCTCACAACTGAATGTAATGACACTACCAGGTGTGTAAGCAGCATTATTCTCAATAACAAGATGAGGAACAAGAGGAAGATTAGGACAAATAACTACAACAACAAAAACAACAGCAACAATAATAAAATTACATACACTTGGCATTCATATATACAACCACTGTACTTATATGCATGTATAATGTGGCTAATCATTCATAGTTATAGTTATACTCTTAAAACATTCCCTGACTTACGTTGATCACAGGTAGCAAGGGTGCTGCTCCAATATCCATTGACAAGACAAGTAATGTTAGGAGTACCATGCAACATGAATCCATCATTACAATACAGTGTGACTACAACTCCAGGGCTAGTTGCTGTGGTTGATAGAGCTCCATTGGAAGGCTTGCCAAGGGATGGACAACTTACTATAATAAAAATATATTAACATACGCATAATACATGTACATAAAAGTAGATTCACATGCATGTACAATGTACATTTATCAACAAATACAACATATTATTATAAGTTACACTTATAAGTACATATGCTTGTAACAGCTTAATAATTTGTCATTATAAAAGCAATACAGTATAGCTATAACTGACTTACCAGCACATTGAGGTACATTAGGAGACCAAGTGCCACTGCTGGTACATTGTACTGTATTGTGACCATCAAGAGGAGCAAAGTGGTCAATGCACGAGTAGCTAACAATAGTCCCTTCACTGTACCTACCAGTGACTTTAGAGGGTCCTTGACTGATGGATACACTCGTTGAATTAGCAATAGTACCAGAGAAACCATAGCAAACTGCTGATCCTGTACAAACAAGAATTCTTTGAAGTACATGCACATTGATACACACTGTTAGATCAAGAGGGAGTTTAGGAGACTTTTGGTCTCCCATATTTGGCATAGATCCCATGAAATATCCCATTCTAGCTTATTTAGCATAGGTGTCCTTAAAGGCCTCCATACACTAGGAAACTTTGTAACCACAAATGTTTCAAGCAACATGTTGCCTAGTGTATGTTGGGCTTAAGTCTCTCATTTTTAGGTAGATTGTTCTCCTAAACTAGATCTAACATTGTCAATTTGCATTAGGATTTAGAATAATTTAACAAGTACATTTATGCTAGTGTATTATAGTCTATTGACTAAATTATGTGTTGTTAACATACTAGAGCAGGAAACTCCAACATCATGATTGTGATGACAATTGTGAATGCCGAATCCTGAATAAGAACACTCAAACAATGTATTCTCAGTCCCAGTACAAATGACGTCATTCAACCAAATAGTACCAGCACCTATAACAATAGTAAAAGAAAATAAATAATTCTCCATTTTATAATTAATTTTTAAAAATAAATATACATGTTTAAATGTTGTATAAAAAGTTTGAGCTGACTCCAATCAAATTTGGATTTCTTTATGAATTTTTAAGTTACTCCAGTTGCCATATGCTGTATTGTAGCGCTTGTCAGCTCATAAAGCATGCTTGTTAGCTCACTTAGCATGCTTTGTAGGAAATCCAGATATCACATTAACCAATGTTTATGTATATAATAATAATAATAAAATAACATAGCACATACTGTAAGGGGGTATATTTTCCAGGGAAATATTTCACAAAAATCACCTTTCAAGCAATTCAAAAGAAAAAATTTTTGTTTTTTCTTCTACTAACCATTATTAGTATGATAAAAAATAATTCTCATAGATAAAAATTTTCAAAAATTTTTTAAAATCGTGAAATTAGTAAAATTAAATCTCCATGAAATATAACCCCTATATGGTAACACTATTCATGCATGTATATGTACACAGTGTACCTTGTCCATAAGGGATTGCGTGGGTGTAATTATTAGTAGCTGATTTATATCCAATCATACGACAGACCACATCAGCATCTTTTATGCTCCAAAAGGTATCACAAATGGTACCCCAACCCTGCCCATTGTAATTAATAGAGACACGACCGGCTGATGGAGTTGGACCGTGAAGTGTGACATTGAGAAAATTAGCTATTAAGAAAATGATTGTCAATGTGCAATGGATTACTTTATAGTTCTAAAAAATTGTTCAAATTAATGGACATTATTAATACACTCACCATTGCAAAAACATTAAACACAAAGGCCGTTAAATTATTTGAATTGAAAAAAAACCAATAATATTATCATACCTTTACATATCACTCTAGCATCATTCACGTGCTGGCAGCTGTTATTGCCATAAGGATCATGGCTGCACTGATGCAAGAAGTACTCGTTTCCTTGACAGTTTATCTTGCTTAACCAAATATGACCGTTACCTGCAGTACTGACAGAGCCACCAAGAGCACCGCCATCTTGAGCACCTGCAATCATTAAGAAAGGAATGTAATTGAAATATACCAGCTGGGATTTTTTAAAATAAATGTTGCGATACATCAGACAAGCACTTGTTAACTATTAAAGCTATTAGCTCTCTCTCTCTCTCTATTCTTTCAAATAATAAAAATTAAAAATTTTATTTAAAATTGCAGCCTGCAAATTATAATAGTAGAAAAATTGTGATTTATGTATAAAATAGACTCAATTACTATTAATTCTTACCAGGGAATCCTAGTTCTCTACATACGACATTAGCTTCGTTCATAGTCCAATGATTATCACAGACGGTCCCCCACTCGTTGTTATAAAATATCTCCACACGACCGGAGTGATCATTAATACCATCAGATAGTCTAACAGGATACCGATTAATAGGAATATCTAGTGAAAGAGAGAGGGTGAGATAAAGTCACAGAATATACATGTATGTGTATGTATACACATTTATACTAAGGCACAACAACAAATTGATTAATCGCTTTTAGCCTGTGTGGCTAATCAGTTACTTGATTATCTTCAATTTTAAGCAGTTGTGGAAGCCTTAATTTATACATGTACATACAAAGTTACATTGTGTATTAATAATAATATGAATTGAATATGTAACATACTAGTACAAATGACACTGGCATCATTAGCTGAAGTACAAGTGTCTCCTGAGAGTTGATGAGGACAATCAAATATGCTAGACTCAGATCCATTACACTGAACATTAGAAAACCAAATCTACAAATAAAATCAAATAATTGAACTGCAGAACTGGGGATTCCTGAGTAATTAATGAATGTTTACCCTGCACTATAATAGTACAGGGACTTTGGCTCAATTTTTGAGCAGCTTTAAAAATTTGTAAAATATCCAAATTTCATCGGGATCAGCTCAAACTTTCTATACAACATAAGAACATGTATATGTATCTGAAAAGTTATAAAAATGAGGAATTTTTTACTTTTCATTTTTGGCAAAATATGGCCAAAATCCCTGTACTATAGTACAGGGACTTTGGCCCAATTTTTTGAGATTCATAAAAAAATTCAAATTTGAGAGGAATTAGCTTAAACTTTCTGAGTTTCTACACAACATAAGGACATGCATATGCATCAGGAAATAATTTTACCTTTCCAGTAAAGTTACCAGAGTATATGTTAC
>NW_003548156.1:1795-5508 GCF_000090795.2 Amphimedon queenslandica | reverse complement strand
AGTTCAATGTTCTCCTGACATTGGAGACTTTTTGCATCTGCTTGTGTGCTATAGTGTCCCTCCATTCTCTTCGCACTTGCTGGTAGAGTGGACTATAGTACAATTGTCTTACTAGATCTTGATCTCGTGATATGCTGTGTCTTGTTGTGCTGCTCACTCCTCCTGTTGATGTTAGTGATTGATCTGATAGGATACTGATTTGATGCTGGTGGGTAGATGATGATGAATTTAGTCTTGGGGTTGATGTCAGTTTTTGTGGTCTTGATTGCTCTGATATTGATGCCACTGTCGTTCTTGATTGAAGTGATGGTGGAGGAGGTGATTGTCTTTTCCTTCTCTTTCTCTTAGTTTTAATGTTGGCCTTTGCTTTAACTACTATGTGCTCTGCAAATTTATCAGGTTCTAAAATAATATTATTCACGATTCTGTGTGAAATCCATTATCACAGTTGTAAAACTTACCCTTTTCCAAACACAATCTATATCTTCCCGCCTGAATTGGCGCAGCGAGCTCGCCCCCGCTACTCTCGCCAGCCCCTCCTTCTTTCTGCTGTTTTGCTGCTGTGGACGACTTCATTTTGACTTGCCTAACAATATACTGAAGTCTCCTTTTCTCTAAAAAAACTCAAAGACCTGTTTCTGTCCAGTAGATGCTAGTGCTTTTGATGTCGATGAAGAGAGAAAAGGCACTCTTGACACAATGGGTGATAATGAAAACCTCACACAAGACTCCATTGTGTACCAGTAACTATGACAACAGCATATCAATCACATGCCCTGTACAGTGTAATAATAATTAGCGTGGGATTAAAAGTTTATGCAGCTCAGTAGTGTAGTGATAATGATCATGATGCTGTACCTTTCAATTCCATTCATGCCAACAAAATTGAGAGGTTAGCATGGCTCCAATTTGTCATTTGATTAATAATGTGACAGACTGAGGGGAATACCTTTATTACCTTGTATAGTCAATTTAGTCAAATAATGTGCGGGAAATGAAGGTCGTGCATGCTATTCTACACTAAGCTAAACTCAGGACATGTCTAACATTCCTTAGAAGATATGTTAATGATGCAATGTTGGAATTTCCTGCAGTGTCATGCTGTGTCATTCTTGCTATTAGACTAATAGAATTTGATTTTTCTTCTATTCCTCCACTTTCTAGTTAACATTGCCTGATGGATTGAAAGCAGACAGAACTGACCATGAAGTAAGTTTAAATGGTGTATGTATTCTGCTCATGAAAACTAATAGCTAGATACACTGCAGGCAGGCTTCTAATTCTATTAGAAAAGTTGTAGATTAAATAATTATAGTATTATAGCATAAGTTTTAAATTCTTATTCCTTGAAGGAGAGTAGTTTTATTATGCTATTAATCTTTTCATAGCATTTTTGAAATGCCTAAACTTACTTCTCAAAGCTACAATAGTAAAGCTAGTATGCACACCGTACCATCATAGCTATACAGGATGTATTAATTGTATTCATTGCATAGATTTTCTATAAAAAAGGCTGCTTTGTTCTGTAGTATAGCATTTGTCAAAAGTAAGTGCTAGACTGCTAGTGATATAAAATTTAATCTTCTTTCCATGTAGACTAGACAAGAGTATATACATAGAGTATGGCTGAATTTGCGGTAAAATGTCCTTTTTGCCTTTTTCTATTTCTTAGTATAGTTCCTGGAATATGCATGGAAGGCAGTAAGTCTCTGTATTATAGTCCTTCTTCTAAATTATCTTCTTTTTTAATTTCAGAAAATTTTGATGTTCACAAGCAAGGAGGAACAGGGCAAAGGGCACAATTCCAGTGCTCATCATTTACTAGTGTCTGGTCTTATACAAATAATAATGGAGGAAATAAGTACTCAGCAGGTGTTTTGACTAATGGAGACATCATGAGTATTCAAACAGTCGTAGCACAGCATGAAGGGGTTTATCAGTGCAGCGATGGAAATGGTGGTATTGATACTTTTAATCTCATTGTAATGGGTAAGTTCCTAGTTGCACACATGCAGTATCGCATTATCTCATTCTCTTTTCATCTGCAGCTGTGCCCAAGTTCAAAGGCTGTTCACCTGTGAAGAATTGTAACCTTAGAACAACTACTACAGTCTCAGAAGGAGACCAAATACCACTCAACATATCAATGGACTATGTCAATGGAGGACCAAGTGGCAAAAAGCAAGAAATTGCATTTGGCCGGCTAAAAAAGGGCTCCACACCACTTCTGAGCTGTTCCAAAACTGGCTGCTACAAAATTGGTCGGGCATCTTACACGCGTAGTAGCTCTGACCCATGGGACATAAAAATGAATGTCAACAATGCCGTCTCATCGGACAGTGGTGTGTACTATGCAGAGATAGATATCAATGAAGGCTCTAATGTCTTCTCAACCATGACCACTACATTTACAGTCAGTGTGACACCAAGTAAGTAAACAAAGTGAAAACATGAGAGGATTGTCATGCTAAAGGGAATCGTTTTTCAATATTGCAAATTAAATCATGCCTTACCTTGAAAGGGCTACAATTATAATAGAATTATAAGAAATATTATTGTTGCTTGCTTCAACAAGTATAGCTGCTGTCTTTAATACATGATTGACAAAAATTATCCTATGAATGTGCAGCTTAGGCAAAATAATTTTCTGAAATGTATTATTAATGCAGAGCCTGTAATATTGCATTTCTGTAAAAAAGGCATGGGATACAAATTATTTAATGTTTTTTTTATTGCTATATATACAGCTCCCACAAAGCTGCCTGAACCAACTACAACTTCTACTGCATCCAGTGCATCGTATACTTCGTACTACACTGTTCAAGCAACTACGACTCCATCTACATGTACATGTACATGTAGCTGTCCTGTTAGCTAAATCTGCAGCAACAAACTATTATTGACATTATTATTATTATTATTATTATTTAAGATGTATGAATGAACAAGTGAACATTTACTCTTTAGTTACCCTTTTGCACTAGTTGCATTGTCATTATTATATCTATTTATAGATACAATCATTGATACAACAGTCTACACGATAACGGTACATTTCACTGGACAAGATTTTTTAGGACTTCCTTTATCAGTTAATGATATTCACAACCATTATGTCTTATGAATATAATTAAAGTGCCCATGAATATAATTAATCATTTAAATTTCAAATGCACATGGCTTAATAAACTGATAATTAGGTGATATTTGGCTGAACCACCTATTTTTGGGGGGCATTTTCTCAAAAGTTACTTGGCCCATGACTTCAAGTATTGCACAGTGTATTAAGCAAGTGTTCTAAAGTTACCAGACCCTTTCTGGAGTATGTAAGTGGTCTGTGACTGATTTGTACAAAAATCAAAGTTGGAAATTTTTGAAAAGATGGAGCAACAGGACACAGTATATCTCTCTCTTGTCTGGAGTTGATTGTACAAGACTATTTTTATTATTAAGAGCAATGTATATTCTATTATTTTTTGCTGGTAATAATAGTGTATAAGCATCTTTGGCTGTCCTAGAAATGTTTAAAGGCAGCATACTTCAGCCATGTTCATTTTCAATGGGGAATCCATACAACGCCCACACTTCCTGTGTCCAGTAAAATGTACCGTTATCGTGTAGACTGCAAGTTTGATAACAATTCCCAGTATTGAGCAATAATAATGCAGGCTTTGCAATGTAATTGCAAAAATTTTACTTGCTGTAATCAATAA
>NW_003548156.1:0-1618 GCF_000090795.2 Amphimedon queenslandica | reverse complement strand
ATTAGAGTAAATGAAAGGGATTGGAAACGGGTGTGTGGGCGTAGCCCAGCCTCCATTTATTTGTATTGTTACTAAGCAAACCGATGCTCGTTGGGATTTTGTCACTATTTTCACGCTACTTTTCCTTCTTTCAGGAGCAATATCTGGCGAAGGACTGTTCTCATTTAAGTGGAACTGATGCATCAAGAAGCCTAATGTTTCCTCTCAATACTACTGTTATCTATTGTACAGAAAATGTTATAGTTTTAATGATACAGCCCATTTTTACTCTTAAAATGCCATTTATTTCATTATTCTCCCTTTTCTCAAAATATGCCAAAGTAAAACTGGAAACCATTATAATCATATGAAAGACCTTACACTTTTCAAAGTAATTATACAGGTTAGAGTTAGAATCTATGAAGTATGAGTTTGTTGCAAAAGCTAAAGTGTATCGAAAAAAGTTGATTTTGTTGTACCTATAACTGCTTGCAAAATAGCTTTACAGAGACAAAAAACTTGCTGTAGGTAGCTGTAAAAATTCTTTGTACAACAGGCTATAGATCATAAGCAAGCGTTGTCCTGGAGCAACACAAATTTCCTTCGAAATCCTGCCAGCGCAACTTCACCAATGGAGGAAATGGGAAATCAATCAAAACACTGATGGCTGTCACGTAGTAACCCAACCAGCATTTCCTGTTGCTACGCCCCATTTCCAATCCCTTTCATTTACTCTAATATCTATGAAATGGCCGATTAATTGATCTCTCACATGACTAGCGTTGTTTAAATCTTGTTTATTCATCGCTCTTGAAAGAGAAGACAGAAAGACAGCAAAGGATTTACAGAATGGTCACTGGTTATCGCTCGTAACTTACATGAAGTAGAGGAAAACGTACAACACTTCAATAACAATGGTAATATTGACTGAAAGTGACATGTACGTGTACATGTACATGTATGTGTGTGCATGTTCAGGTCCATGTACATCTGTGATGTATAACATGTATACATGTAGTTCTATGGGAAATGTTGTCATGCATGTACAATAATGATAAAGTGTTAACATCAAAAATACAAGGAGTATATACAAGTTACTATAATAGCATTCATAATGCTGTGGGCATATATTAATTCAATTGCAACAGGTAGGGGAACACCCACTTCTATATTACCTTAAGGTTACTTTTAAATACGGGGGGTACTATTAATTGCAAATTTGCGAATTTTGCATTTGGGTTAAAATCACAATTATTAATACACGCAATTATTAATAATGACATCATGATGCCATATAACTATTAGTAATAATTACTTAATCACAATTTTTAATACCAGCAAAATCTCCTTGTGCTAAAATCGAAAATTTAGTACCCGCAATTAAAAGTCACTCTAAGGTATTCATCACTAATTCTTCGTTGTTTTTAACAACAAAGCACTCCAAGTATCTATAATAGTCAACTTTCCTTTATTAGAAGCATAATATTATGTCACATAATGGAGGAAAGAGACAACAGAAAAGGGCATTTTAAAAGGAAGAAATGGATTGACTAGTTTAATGAGTAATCGCACATTTCATCACTGAAATCAACTAAACCAAAGTTTTATGCTGACATTTTAGATTAAACAAACTAGTTTT
>NW_003548155.1:8495-10511 GCF_000090795.2 Amphimedon queenslandica | reverse complement strand
GTGACATTACTGAGATCATTGGGATCAACTACTGTAGTACAACCATCAATGGACCAATTACCAATACCATCTGAATAAAGCAACAAAATCAAACTAAAATTACATAGCATTAGTTACCTGCTCCAGTAAAGTTCCAGAAAGCACAACGAGGATTTGTAACATTCTGTGAATAATAATTTGTAACATACTCTTATCAGTGACAGTCTTACTTCTTCATTTAATGCTAAAATGATTGTAACTGGATCAATCAGTTCAGTACCATCAGGTATTCCACCAACTATTATACTGATAACAGCTGAACCTACCACTGTCATTACTGATGATGAAGAGTTCACTTCTTCACAAACTGGAAAGAAGTTTCCTTTCTTGTATAAAGTTGATGCTACATCGATGTTCTCACTGCTTGTGACATTTTTAATATTCTTGGGTAAAATCACCTTTGCAATGGATGTCAAAGAGCTTAAATTGACAGAAGTAGTAAAATTTAGTTTGTTACCTATCAATAATGATAAATTTTTATTTATGATTTTGTGTTAGGCGTTAGTACACATACTTACTAAAAGCACTGGCTGATATTGTTAATCCACTAAAATTAGCTCTGGCAAACTATTTCATTATAATCAATCATTATATGTAGCAAATGCAATAATCTTACTCTTTCTGCTCTAAACAAAATGTTTTCTTTAGAAATTTTAATTACAGCAAAATTTTTCTGTTCAAATACAACTTGTATGAATTCTTCAAATGACTCGATTATACTGAAATGTGCATTTAAACAAAATAAATAATGTTAACTTGTAACTCACTTATTGGATAAAACATTAGTCACATCCATGGGCCATTCTACTAATAAATTGAGTGTTTGTACAATATTTCCTGTTATCTATTACGCATACAATATCACTATAAGTATCAGTTAATCTACAAACTTACTTCAATTATTAATGGCACTCTTTCATTATTCAAAAGAACAGACACTATTGCTTCCAATACTGTTGATATTACATCAATGTTTTGAATGTTTTGGTCAGCAAGAGTGTGTGCTGCATTTTCCACTAAACTGCTCATATTGAAAGCTGCTGAACCAAAATTATCAACAGTAATGTTTACCTGAAACATATAAGGTATTTACATCTAACCACAATCATAGTATACTCACTTTAGATAATTCATTGAATCCATTTGTAACATCAGTAGTAGCACACCTCATCACATTTGGTAATTCCCAATCAGAAGAAGCAGAGCATATTCTAATTGCTGTAGCTCCAATAGGGCCACTAGGACATGATATGGTAACAGTCATTCCAGCTAGTGTTAGTGGCCATTCAAACTGACCACGATCTGTAGTATTAGTCTGGGGATGGCATGCATGAGCGGGAACTGAAGTTGATGTAGGAAGTAGCAATGATATACTTGATGACGTTGAGGAAGTGTGAAATGTAGTTGGATTGATTATTGAGGGAACAGAGCTTGGTTTTAGTGGAATGGAAGATAATGTCATTGAAGTTGATTTGGGTGATGCCAAAGTTGAGGAAGATGATAATGAGGATGATGAAGTATGAAAGGAAGTAGTTGGGTTGATTAAGGGTGAGATAACTGATGAATGTGGTATCAGAGGAATAGAAAACAATGAAGGTAACATTATCATGTGTAATGCCAAAGATGAAAATAATGTATTTGAAGAGGAAACTGCTGGAGAGGGTAAACAGCATTCTGAAGAATTTGAGCAATATGGTCCAGTTGAGTTACATGATCCAGAACCGGCTGATACTAGAATGCCATTCTCACTATTAAACCCTATCTGAAGGCTTGATACTCTTCTTAAAATTTTATTACATATAGAAACTTGCTGAGGACCAGTAATATCATTTTCAATTGTCACAGAACTAATCCCTGGAAAACAATAGCCTATACTGATCTCGTTACAATCAATCCAGTGAAAGTACAAGTTTGTCGGTCTTGAATAATCAACACTAATACTGTATTGTGTATCTGTATCTGGTTGAGAACCTATAA
>NW_003548155.1:5238-7776 GCF_000090795.2 Amphimedon queenslandica | reverse complement strand
TTGTATGTATGTACGTACGTATGTATGTATGTATAAAACAAGTCAGGGAGTTTTTTAACAGCAACATAAGGTTGAGATACTGGCTTTTTTTTCCAGCTAATAATCTACGAGGCTGAGCCAGCGGGCTGAGCCCTTTAATGTTTCTAGTTATTCAATAGTTATCTAGATCTAACTGGCTCCACCTACCGTCCACGTGGTTCATGATGGAGGCTACAAAGCAGAAATCTCACAAGAAGCGACAAGCTGGTACCAAAGCTATAAAAAAGAAGAAAAGGGACAAGAAGGGGAAGGAAAACGAGGAAGCAGAGGATCAAAGAAACCCCAAGGCTTTCACTTATCGTAGCGCCATCAGAGCAGCCAGATCAAAAAGGAGGACACTAGACATCAATGAAAAGAGGAACCGTCTCCCCCAGGTGGACAGGACTCCAGTTGAACCGCCCCCAGTACTAATAGCTGTAGTAGGACCACCTAAAGTTGGAAAGACGACACTAATTAATGGACTAGTGAAGCACTTCACTCATCACACTGTGTCCAAGAACCAGGGACCAGTCACTCTAGTGTCAGGTAACATATGCCATATGACGAGTTTGTTGTTCTTGAAAAAATAACCATACTGTATGGTACTACATGGGAGGGGGTGTAGTGTGTACTGAGATATACAAAAATGTCACGCCTACATGTACCTAAATATGCATATAATTACTACAACAAAATACAAATCATTAATTTTAGTTATTGCTTATATTGATCCTTCTCTCTCTCTCTCTTTCTCCTCAGGTAAAAAGAGACGGATCACATTTATTGAGTGCAATAATGACATCAATACAATGATTGACATAGCAAAAGTCGTAGACCTTGTAAGTAATCACAATGATAGTTTAATGATCACAGAAATATTAACGAGCCCAGATGTATTTTGTCTGGTATGTATTGTGTCTATAAATATCACCAAAGGAAAAATAGCACTATCTTTATTATCTTGAATTTTTAGTAGCTACAACTTTTTGTCTGTTGTACATTATAGGTATTGCTGCTTGTTGATGCCAGTTTTGGTTTTGAGATGGAAACGTTTGAGTTCTTAAATATCCTACAGACCCACGGGTTCCCTCGTGTGATGGGAGTACTGACACACCTTGACATGATGAAGAAGAACAAAAACTTGAGGAGACTCAAAAAGAAACTTAAACAAAGATTTTGGACAGAAATATATCAGGTAAGATACAATGTAGGAGAGAGTGTCAGTTTATAGGAAGAAATATTAAGTAACCTACATTTATTGTACATGTGCATGTACATTTAGCTTGATTGATTTTGAATTACAAAAAATTAAATAAGCAGATAAAAGTGCCAATGCGTAGTTGAAATAATTATGATAATCTGAACCCAATTTTTGTTGCATATTTGACTAGTTAATATACTGGTAATGTGACTCAGTCTTTATTTATTGATATTAAAGCATTATTTATTTTATTTGTTTAGGGTGCGAAACTTTTCTATCTGTCCAACATTCGTCATGGTCAATACATGAAGAATGAGTTGCATAATCTTGGTCGGTTTATATCAGTCACAAAGTTCAAACCACTGGACTGGCAGTCATCGCATCCTTACCTCATTGCTGACAGGTAGTGCGGTTAATGGTTATACTGTACATGTACATGTACATGCAGTGTGGTCTGGGGAAGACCAACCTTAACTCTATAGACTTATGGTGGGTTTTCCCTGACCACACCACATACATTTACAATGTATAATATGGGTAGAGTGTAGTAATATGGGCAGATGTTGCCCCTCCTGTGGTTTTGTTTATTTACGATAACAAACCACTCGTCCAATTCTTAGGAGTAGTTTTTGTGTAAATAAACAAAACTCTAACAGCTGGTTGAATGGGTAGCTATAAAAAATAAGGTTGAATATGCAAGGTTAATTTATGGTATTTATTATAAAATGCCGCATCTTGCATGTGTATATACTATATGATTGAATAAAAATTGGTCGGTTTATATCAGTCACAAAGTTCAAACCACTGGACTGGCAGTCATCGCATCCTTACCTCATTGCTGACAGGTAGTGTGGTTAATGGTTACATGTACATGTACGTGTGCATGTACATGTACATATACATGTACAGGGTATATGTATGCTATCTATAGGGTATATAGAGTGAGTTTAATATATAAGGGTGGATATTGCTCCTCCTGTGGTTTTGTTTATTTATAATAACAAAACCACTCGTCCAATTCATAGGAGTGGTTTGTTATTATAAATAAACAAAATTCCAGCAGCTGGTTCAGTGATGGGCTGAATGGGTAGCTATAAAAAATAAGGTTGAATATGCAAGGTTAATTCATGGCGTTTATAAAATACTGCATCTTATATGATTAAATAAAAATTATACATGTACATGACTATTATGTGGTTGTTACATGTACATTTATACTGAATACACTTTTATCAGTGTCTCTCTTTTTCCATAGGATGGAGGATCTCACATCTCCTGATTCAATTAAAGAGGATCCATTGTGCAACCGAACCATCTCA
>NW_003548155.1:1987-3600 GCF_000090795.2 Amphimedon queenslandica | reverse complement strand
GTTTTGGCAGTTGACTTGATTGTTTGTTTAGCTGGTGTAGTTGTTCTTTTAGTTGTTCATTCTCATCTTTAAGAGTCTTGATCGTTCTCTCTGTTTCCTTCTCTTTGTCGATCTTGTTGCTTAGAAGCCCTTGCATCTTTTGTATTGCTGATAAAAGCTCTTTGTTTCTGTTAAAAGCAGTCTCGAAACACGACTTTAAATGACCCTCAAGATCACACAGTTCACCAGTCCAAGGACATCCTTTACTTTTATACTTACAATACACCTTTAGGTCTAGCACTTGCCTCTCCACCATTTTATCTAACACAGTGTAATATTCTTTTTCTTGACAACAAGGGCATGGACCTCCTGCTTGTTGTACTCTGTAGATACAGGAATGACAGAGCTTCCTGCCACAGCATGTGATGAGATGTGGGCTCTTAATTGGTAGGAGACATATTGGGCAGGTTAATTCATCAGGAGGGTCTTCTATAAGCTCACAATCATAGCCACCATCTTGTCCCCAATCCATTTTTGAGTGGGTGTAGCCTTGAATGTTTTCTGAAGCCATAATTACAATGTACTCCATTCAGATAGTTTTGTAGTACATTTTTTGTTATAATAATAATAATGTTGATGCGAATTATTTGTATAGAAACAAGCAAATGTACATTCCCACTATATTAATTTTACTTTGGCATTAATGATTTGTTGATGTCTCCTCTTTTTCATGATCTCTCTGTCTCTTAATACATGTACTGTACATACATATACATGTAAATTTATACACATAATTGTTTATTCTTTTTCATCTATTTCTATTTCCTTACTTCACATACATGTACATTATTAGGTAACTTATTATGATGAGATGAAGGAAATAATGGCTGAGCGAGCCAAGAGAAACAGACAAGAATTTGAGAGTCTTCCCCCAGAGCAGAGGCAGGACTATATAGGGGTACAACCTGGTGCTTATGTCCGTCTAGAGATACCAGTTAGCAAAATAATGATATCAATCAATCAGTACTTCAATCAATACTATTGTATAGCAGTTGTTATATATATATATATATATATATGTATGTAGGTTGTAGGATAATAATTTTTGCTAATGACCTATATCTGAAGTTCGCAAATGATTTATATGAAATTTTATTTTACAGACACTTCAAAAAATCTACAAAATTTGTTATATTAAAAAAATTGTCGTGCAATACACAATTCATAATGTTACTATTTTTATCTCTTGTGTTACTATTTTTAGAACATACCTTGTGAGTTTGTCCAGCACTTTGATCCATCCTATCCCATAATAGTCGGCAGTCTACTCCCTGGAGAAGAGAAGCTAGGGTACGTCCGCGTCAGAATGAAGCGTCATCGCTGGTACAAGAAGATTTTAAAGTCACACGACCCCCTGATTGTGTCTATGGGATGGCGTAGGTTCCAGACCCTGTGTGTGTATTCAGTGGAGGATCACAATGGGAGGAGACGAATGCTCAAGTATACTCCAGAGCACATTCACTGCATGGCTTCTTTTTATGGTGAGTGTACTGCATGTACATGTACATGTAGTGTATATATTTTTTAAATTGAAATATATTGATTTTAAAGTTGCATGTACAATTAAATGACTG
>NW_003548155.1:0-1557 GCF_000090795.2 Amphimedon queenslandica | reverse complement strand
CCCATTTTTATTACATTTTCCGATACATATTAATGTACTTATGCTATGTAGAAAGTTTGAGCTGATTCTGACAAATATTTTTCGAGTTATGAGCATTTTTTAAAACGGCCAATTTTTGAAAATTACCCAAGGCTATATATAGCCCATGGTTTTTTCAAAAAAATGGCTCCGAAATCACCCCCAATTTTTATTACATTTTCTGATACATATTGATGTACTTATGCTATGTAGAAAGTTTGAGCTAATTCCGATAAATATTTTTTGAGTTATGAGCATTTTAAAAATGAGCCAATCTTTTAAAAGCAAAAGTTATAGCCCATTTTTCTCCCGAAAAATGGCTCCAAAATTACCCCCAATTTTATTACATTTTCTGAACATATTGATGTCCTTATGCTATGTAGCATAAATCTAAATCTCTTTTAAAATCTCATGAGATTTATGCCCAAGGAGTTAATATTTCATTATTGAAATCCCATTTCATTGTATTGTCTTATTATTCCCCAGGTCCTGTGACCACACCCAATACTGGAGTCCTTGCTATACAGTCCGTCAATAATAACATCAACACTGTAAGCTGACGAGTTTACATGTACATGTACATGTACACGAATGTGTTTGTGTGTTAAGTTTTTTGTTGACTTTTGGATGTTTACTCATCAAATTGAAAGTGATGGCTGTGATCCAATTGCTATATAAATGATAACAAATGAATGGCTCAATATTCACTTCAAAATTTCACCTGCCAATTAACTTTGTCTTTTAATCGCAAAAATGCAACTCTGCTATTATGATTTTTGCAAAGGATCAAGCAATTGTAAAATTTATGAAAATAAAACAGCATTAATTTTTTGTACTCTATTTACAATGTATATTTTGTATCACTTTAGTCAGATTTTCGAGTGGCAGCCACTGGCCTTGTATTGGAGATGGAGAAGTCAACAAGTATAGTTAAGAAACTAAAGCTAACCGGAGTCCCTTACAAGATATTCAAGAACACCGCCTTCATCAAAGGGATGTTTAATACTCCTCTCGAATGTGCTAAATTTCAAGGGGCATTAATTAGAACAGTCAGTGGAATAAGGGGACAAGTGAAAAAGAATCTCTCATCTCCAGAAGGTAATGTACATGTATATTGTTATTGTAACCAACATTAGGCCAATTGCATTATAATATTGCTTACTCCTACATGTACCTATTGCTTGAAATGTCCTATCAGTCATTGACCAAATTTTTTAGAGTCAGTTCAAACTTAATGTGTAACGTACAAATGCACTCCTGGCCACTTTTGATGAAATTGACATGTGCATGTATTATCCATCGTCTTGGTCATATTTCTTATGAAGCAACTCTAATTTTGATTAAAATTAGCGAAACGTGAAGTTTAAACTTTTCATAAAATCTTTAAAATTCTTGAAAGTTTTGATATCCTGAAAAATTCCCAATACAATAAGTTGACTACATGAACAGGTAGTTTAGTGTTTATAATCTACAGAATCTCAATAACTGAGAGTAGCCCGTACATTTTTACATAGTAGTTGGATACAATTCATTACTGTA